>NC_132812.1:14475086-14645086 GCF_048594095.1 Paramormyrops kingsleyae
CATCCATCACCACGGCCCACCCCTTCAAAACGAAACATGTTTTATTCACTTAACACAAGACAAACCTCCACATCCACGCTGATATCAGCGGCCACGCCACAGACGGTTCCGGGATCGCCGTCGCGGTTTCTCCCGCATTCCTTTACTGCGTGCCGATTCTGCGTGTGCGACTGCGGATTCTCAGGAATGCGAGACCCGGCGAAATGGAGAGCGGCACAGCTCACTTCGCCTGTCCCCCCACCCTTAAGTGCAGCCACATGCGATTACAGCTGTTCTCTTCTCTCCCTCCACTCCTGGAAGCGTTACTCAGAAAGCCTTCCTTACTGTCGCTTTTCATCCGGGATGCTAAAAGAGATATTTAGCGGCACCCCGGTTGTTTTTTGCATCCAGGCGCATATGATACTTTAAGGGAGAATCCATAGAAGTGAGAAGCATATTATCTTGTGTACAGGTGGATCTGATTACGCAAAACAGAGAAAAAGAGGGAATCTCTGCAAAAAAAGCCTAGTGGGAGGAGGGGGGCTGCCTGACACCAGGCCCTGGCATCTGTGTGCCAGCCGTTTTCCCAGAATCCCCTGGGAGGGAGTCTCCTGTTCCTGTGAGCCAGCTCTCCTGTCCTCCACATAACCGCGACACATCCGTGCATTGATGCTATAGGGGTTTGGGGCCCTGTGGCCTCTGACTTTGGGTCTCAGGGCTGCACCTGACTCGCAGATTGTATCCCTGCCTCCTCAGCTATTGCTGCTTTCCTTTTAAATGTGGCTGATGTTTTCCCGCTTTTCAGACTAAAATAGCGCTCTCCCACCATGGCATGGATGTTTACATTCGCATAGCTTTTTGGCATCCGGGGGGCCTGTTTGACACCAGCTGATCATGCACGCCCCCCCCGGATAGATTTACACTGTGTTTCCTGGGGCTATCTCTCACTAGGCCGGGCCCGTGGGGCGGAATGACCCACAAACCCTAGAAAAAAAAAAACGCCTGCCCCAAACAAAAGGTGGCGTTTGTTTACACGGGCGCGTGGGCAAACACAGGCCCGCGTCTGGTCTGTCCCGCTGCTATCACTCCTCTTGAAGGTGAGATGATTTAGGGGCCCTGGAGAAAGTTAATTCTTCTTGATCACCGCGCGCAACCTGGAGCGTTAATGGCAGGCGTAATTAATTCTGCTGATGTTAATCACCAGGGCCGGGCCCCACAATTATCAGACCCGTGCAGATGGGGCACGGTGCAGACATGAAAAATTAGGAAAATGAATCTGTAATGGGGTGGCAGATCTAATCTGCATCAGGAAAACAAAGTCAGAGAGGGGCAGGGGAGCGGCGGAGTCGGGCAGGAGCCGCCCACGCCGTGCCCGTGTTCGGGGCCCGGCCCGCGTCGAAGGGCCAGGTAATTACCGCACTGTCAGATTTTTATTGTCGATTTATCCCATTGCCCGAGGCGAAGCCTGACGACTTCTCTTGCGGCTATCTGGCCGAGAGAGAGCCTGCCGGTGGCGTCATGCCGGGGGGGGGGGGGGGAGTCACCGCCAGGTTAATCAGCCCCTCCGGCAGCTTTTTTGTGGGCTTCACCCTCCACCAGGGCTGGGAGGGGAGACCCGGGCCGCAGATCGCCATGGCGACAGGAGGCCGCGGCCGCCACGTGGGCATGCGTGTGCATACGCGAGTGCATACTGACGCAGGCACACGCAAGCACGTCGAGCTGCATGCAAAAACACACGCGTCACTCTCCACAGAGGGCTGGCCTCATGCACATGGTTCCTAGCGACCGTTTCCCTGACAACGTCAAGCAACAGCAAGTCTACCGCACCTAATTAATTGACATAATAGTTTATTCTTTCTGCGCTCCACCAATGTGACGCTGTCCCTTTAAAGTGCTGCCATGTTCCACGTTCATCTTGAGTCTGCAATCCTGAATCAAATGTTCCCAGGATTCACAGCAAACGGCTGGTTTTCCGGCCGGGCGGCTCGTTGACGGCCTTTACAGCGGCCTCTTTGATGGGCAGCAGACGGATCCCGATAAGAAAAAGCAAATTCATGCAGCAAGTAGGAGGTTACAATGAACTTTCTATGTTGATCTTAGCATAAATGCAGAAGAAGGGTCTTTTTTCATCCCTTTGAAGTTTAAAACATGTATCTGGCTTTGTTACTGTCGTTGCCATTTCACCCAGTCCTTTCCCAAGTGATTTAATTTCCCGTCTCTCTGATTAACTGTTGATTTTATACATTTGTATGCCAGAAGCACCATTTATACTGGTTTTTTATTCCTAGAAAAAATTAATTAACAAGGACAGAAGTAAAGTGGAAACGCTCTGGCCCATAATTGCTGGTTTGAAGGCTGAAGCCAGAGGCTTCTTCACCGTGGGGTACGGGGATGGGGAGGGGGGGCACCAGACATGCATGTAGCGTTATTAAGATGAAACTACTCAGTAAGACCATTCATTCGGTAATCGAGTTAGATACCAAGTCCTAAATTGAGTAAAATCAATGAGCAGGAATAAGTGCAGATTTTCTAATATTCATCTGGGGTTAAAAGCTTATTTTGCCTTAATTACTCCCAATGGTCGGCACAGCAGTTTCATGGAGGGGGAGTCAACAAATGATAATGGATGTGTCGGGTGGAGGTGCGCATTGTTCCTGCCCCCCCATAACCACAGCCAGGTGTTCTCACACTTCCCCATGGGCTGTGCGGTTGGGCTGGGCGGGGGGGTGACCCTGGATAGCAGATGCTTTGTTTTCCGACTACGTTGAAATCCGACTTGGCTCCCTGTTACGAACCCGGCATCTCTCCGGGAATAAAACCAACACCTTGCTTATTCCTCCGTTCGTTATGCGATTGTTTAATTGGCATTTTGGTGAAGAGGCTTGCATTTGCGTGGCGCCCCTCGCGTGCTGATTAAAAGCCGAGGCATTGCTGGTTAATGCTCCCATAATTCCCGGAGATTATATGCTAATTCACTCGACTGTTTTGTCAGGGGAAGCAGGAACGACGGTTATTACGGTGACACAGCCAAACGTCCGCGTGGCTCTCCGGCTGCCCTCCTGCCATTAGCATTTTTATTAGCAGCGGGGGGGCGGCGATGGAGAGAAAGGGATGGAGAGACAGAAAGAGAGAGAGAGAGAGAGAGAGAGGGGGATAGGGAGAAACAGAAAGAGAGAGAGAGAGTATCACTGCACTCATGAGACTTTATGAATCTGTTCAAATGTGATTCATTGAACAATTATATTACTGCCTTTACCTCCCCACCCACGCAACTGTTTTACATCTATTGGGTTTTCCCCTGCCCCCCCCATTTAGGATCGCTCTAAATTAGAAATCGTCGTGGCCTTTGCAGGAGACACTGCGGAGGAATCAATCGCCACATTAATTACAGCAATTCATTACCTGGGCAAACACGGGACCCAACCTTTCCCGGGTGCAGAATTCGGGATGCGGGATTTAGGCTGCAAGCGACGGCAGGGGGATCCCTTGCCGCATTAGTCTGCGGGTCAAAGTCCACTGAGCGCTGGCGCCCCACCAGGGGAACTGGACCTGGGATCAGTCTAGACGTGCAGGGCTGTGACTTATTGCTGCTGAGCACAAAGGTGGTCATGTGACTGGGGTGTCGCCTGATTGGAGCAGCAGGGCGCTGCTCCTCCTCGCCCTCACTACAGGGACCCTGCTGGTCCAGTGTCGCTCCGTACAGTTACCCCCCCTTCCCCCCGCTCACCATTTCTCCATCCTGTCCCTGGGAGCCGGGGCTAGTGCGGTACCCTCAAAGCCAGCTGGCAGAGGACGGCAGTAAAGGACACCGCTCCTCGTGCTGTCACCTGAACGGAGTACCGCCCGGGGTCTTTGAATTATGTTGCCGACGGTAACCGTAATAAAACACGGTAATGACGGATCGCCACCGTAAATTACCGGCGAGCGGATTGTTCGGTTGGCTCCACACGCACAACGCACATGCAAATGCGGCGTGGAGCCATATGTGCTCAAGAAAGGGCACAGACACACACACACACACAGTGCCCACAAAATGTCTGAGTGTCGCTAGGAACGACGTAGTCCGGACTGGCCTCATTGTTTGTGGCTTTGAGGAAATACCTGGGGGGGTTGGGTGGGGGGGCTGGGCCAGTTTCACACATTCCCATATTCCCCGCTGGCTCTCAGCTGACCAGCAGGTCTGGGGCGTGTGTTATCTGGCACGCAATGACAGATTTGTTGAGAGAGGGAGTTGCGGCCGGTCGCTTCCCTCCGCTCTGAGACCTGCGTACCGTTGCCTCCTGGGGGCTCTTATACCCAGGCTCAGGAAGAAATCAGGCCTCTCCACTGACTGCTGTTCCTCACCGGCATTCCAGTACATTCTAACACCCTGCGGAACACAAACCTTTACTAGGTCTCTGTGCAAAATTCAGTGCCGTGCTCAGCCATTACTACCACAATTGTATTCGTGTCATGCTGTTCCATTCCAATTACTTATTTAAATGTAATTACCCGTGTCTGCCGTTCTGACTGTTTGCTTAGTGCTCATTCATGCCAGTGCCGTATATGACAACACGGTTGAATAACTGGTATTATCATTATTTACGGCCTGTGGAATTTTCATGCTCTTTTTTTTCCGTCCCCGGCCAACTCGGAAAACTTGGGGGGTGGGGGGGGTATGTGAACAATCCCTTCCTTTGATGGGCTTATCCCCATGGGGACCATGGTGAAAATGGCATCCGGGGGTAATGTAATACATGTAATAATTTTTCTTTTCTCGCAGTGGGACAATTTGTCCCATGTTCTGCTGAAAAGAAAAAAAAAACCCCCGACTTGCCGTGCTTCTCCCTCAGCTCTGCTTCTCAGGTGTACTCAGGCGGCTTCGTACAAGTGGAAAATTTCCCCGATAGTACATCGCACCCCCACACCCCAGCCCTGCGCACCTCATACATATTTTATATTTACATTTTACTCATTTATGGAATGTCACAGTTACTCGAAAACCTGCGTTATTTGTATTATTTTGTTGCTAGCTGCTGACGATTTCACCGGTTTATACAGCCGGGCTTTTGCATGAGCACCTGGAGTTATGAGGGCGCCTCTGGCCGGGAGGTGTGCAGCGCGATTTTATCTCTCTACCAGGGATTGTCCCGCAGGCTTACTGTCATAAACACGGTACACATACCACATAAAACTGTGTGTAAATGGGCAGGGTTTCAGGCAAGGGCTGAGCAAACCGTTTCCCAGTATGGTACATGCTATCACTACCCAGCGGCCTATCAAGGCCACGTTTAAACATCCCGTATTGGCAACCCAGCGGCGTGTACTCCTCACTCCATCCCTATCCCCCTAAAAGTTTTGTACCCTATAAACTAACCAAGCAATTAGTTATTTACATTGGCACAAATACACCTGGCTATTGTCCAAAAGTGTGACTAATTAAAAATCAATCCGGGGCCATTAGTCTTGGGTGAGGAAGCATGCCTAGGTCACATATTTTCGAGGAGGCCCTGTAATGAGGCCGGCTCGAGCCCAGCCGAGTAGGAAACAGATTGGAGATAATGTAGGGACCCTTTGCAGCTTAACTTAACAATTGATGCTGCGTGTAAAGATGCTGAACTTGTACTCTTCCCTAATTGATCCACTTACCCTTTCCCGGGCGGGAGCGAGGAAATGAATGTGGGTGTTTATTGTGCACGAGCGGCTCGATAGATAACTCTTAATGCTGGATTTGTTGCCGTGAATCTGATGGGCGCAGAAAAGTTTTCCAAACAGGAAGGCATTTGTCTCATTTAGGCAGAGAGGTGTTAGATGTTTATGTGATAAATGTTAGCTGAAGCGGAGGCACGCAGGGGAATAGTGGCCCAGAAGAGCAGCAGAGGTTTGGACTCTGGAACTTATTAAAGTCACAGGGACATAATTCACAGTGCTTCCCCCGAACGTGCCCAATTACCGGGCTGTTACTGGTTTGGCGGCGTCTCGGTGTGTGCCTGTGTAGCCACACTGGTGGCCGTGCTGCTTTAGCAAGGGGCCAGCAGCAAAACCACTAGGCCGGCCCTGGGATTTGAACCAGCAACCATCTGATGCCAGGCACCTACTGAGCCACACACTGCCCCAGTGAGCAGGGTTTGCCTGCTGTGTTGACTTCATGTTATAATTGTGCACCCATTAAGACGGCTTTCAAAACATGGAAGATTTTTATTGACGGCAAAAGACATAGCTTTTCTATTGGCATTGACACACACCCCCACGGCATGCTGGGAGTATTATGTGGGACCTGCTCCATTTCACTGTTGGTAGTTAGGGTAGATGTGGGGAAAGCTTTTATACGTCAAAGAAAAACAGTTAATCTAAATCTTTAATATTCTGCAGATTTTCTCAGATAAGAATATATTTATCTTAAGCTTATTAACAACAATAAACCAAGTTAGATTTGTAGGAAATTTGAAATTGCTCGACTGCAAGAGAGTTGTACTATCAATGACATCTACAACACAGCCAGGAGTGATGGCAAATGATGTCGTTAGGCAGCTTTCTGAGTGTGGAGAATTTAATGACGTCTGGAGGAAGAGAGGATGCAGAATTATTGCAGAAAAAAAGGATTCATGGACTGGACGCTCACTCCTTGTTCCTGGTGAATCCACGGGCAAGTGATCTTTGGAGATGTTAGTGTCCTTGGCAGAAATGGACCTTTAGGTAAATACAATTCATTACTGGATTATGACCCAATACAATTTCAGGGCATTTTAATTTTTATCTATTAATTTTTATTTTAACTACAATGCTTTTTCAAAATAATGATTTATCGCCTGGCTATAGTAATGGCTTTTCTTATTTAATCTGGCCCGGAAATTTGCTCTCATGAACAGGCATTGCTGAACTTGCCCGTTTGATTTTTCTTAGGACTCCACCATGGATGAGGGACAATGACCTGGAAACTGCCTCAGTAAAAAAAAAATAAACAAGCAAACAAATAGAAACATGTGAGACTATTAACTTGTGGTTGCTGATTATGCAGCAAACAGCATAATGACCACAGCAGAAACTGGCTCCAAAAAAAAAAAAAAAACATGATTACTAACCAGAAGAATGGCGCTAGGGCTGCATAGACCCTTCCTGATACATGCAGTTCCTAAACATCCCACCAGGGGGAGCAGGAAAACAAATTAGGCAGATTGTGATGTCCTAGTGCTGTGGACTTTTTGGGTTAAAAGATGGAAGGGAGCGATAATACACTACTGCGGAGATGGTCTATCAGTAATTGTACTGTGTTACAGTAATGCTCACAATCTGATGAGATCTAATGCCAAAATTGCACAAAGGTGGCCTTCAGCTACTGTTAAATTCTTTAATTAAAATTGCAGTCATTGCCCTTCAGGTTCCGTTTAATTCACGACAACATGAATAATGGAAACTATATAATGAAATTATGTGTACTTATGTATCACATCCCTCAGAATTAAAATGTAATAGCACAGTGTATCTGCGTGTGTAGTTTTTGGTGTGCATGTATCTTTCAAGACACCATCACAATGAACATTAATGACACGTATGTCCTTGTTTGACCCATGTAGACATCAGAGTGCGCATGTAAATGTGTGTGTAGAGCAAGTGGATTCTCTGTGATGAAGTAAACAGTAAACACAGATGGGAATTCTGACCATACAGCACACCGATCTTCCAGGGTGCGATCCAATCCTTGCATTCCGGCCCAAGTTCTCTGGCTGCCATGGTGACGGAACCTGAAGGAGAACTCAATAACATCAGCTTGTCAATGTATTCCCAATTTGACTTTATTTTTAGTCCAGGCAAGGGGAGGCTCATGCATATTTCAGGAGACGGCCCGTATATCCAGCGAGCGAAGTGAGACGTAACGTAACGTGACTCTGAGAAATATGGGCTCGGCGCCGAGATTTGACAGAGCGGCTCGGAGCGACCACAGATGTATCGCACTTGACTTTCGGGAGACAGGAGCACGCCGGCCACGTTACGAGTCGGGAACACGTGGCGTCGCGCTTTGATGGGGGAACGTGCAGATCTCCGCTTGTATAACCCCCCCCCCCCCCCCCCCACAGCAACGCGGGATCTCTGCCATGGAATAGCAGCAGAAAATCAGATGAGGAACCAAGTCTTCTTTGGTGATTTTGAACCTTGGCACCCAGACATGAAAAGCAGTGGGATGGATTCTCATCAGAGCCCTGCTCGCACCCTGCCGCCAATATATCATGGCTCAGTTGTAGATTATCCCACATTACGGTTCCATTTCAGCCGTCTGATTAAATCAAAGTTTATGAAGCTGTCATTGCCATACTTGGTAATGCTGCTGCTGATGATGGTGCCATAATTTAGTCGTAATGTCTGCGCCGGGTGACATTAGCTCACGTCGTTCCCTCGTCCGCCCCTGTCGGGAGAATCACGGTGGCCTGTCCACCTCCAGACTGAGCTGCTGGGATCCACAGCCATAGTCTGGAGGGCACATATACTCTGGCATATCAACAGTGAACCAGGGCACATTAAAACTTTTTGGGGGGGTTCCAAGCATATTTCCACTACATTTAGTCCCTGATTCCTGTGCTCCCCTCCCCTCCTGCCATCTCCCGTCACGAACACTAGCAGCACCAATGCTAAGGAATGGTGGGGTGTGTGTTTCTGGGGGGTGTGTGTGTGACAATGCCACTAGTGGAGCTAGTGAGCGATTGCGCGGTGCATGCAGTTCTGAAGCCCACCAGCAGATGGAGACGACAAGCGACGCCGGTAATTAAGTCCCATGTGACTCTGCAGCTCTCTGCTGATGGTCGGAGCAAAACAGACGAATTTCCATTTCTCTAAGCCATTTACCATGCATAATATATTTATTCTATACACAGTATGCATCTCTCCTAAGATAAGACATAAAAAACACCCGTTTGGTGTGTTCGTCTTTACTGCCAGTAATTAATAATTTTCGTTTGGAATCTGCTAGCATATTTGTGTGATGATGCGGATTGCGTCTGTGTGTTTTTTTTTTTTTTGCCTAACCGGCTTGGGTCAGCCCCGTTGTTTCTGCGCTGCTGTTCCATGACATCTATTCATGCGAAGCAACAATGAAGCAAAGTCAGAGACTCCGGGCTCCATCGGAAATCCATCCTTCTTCAGAGCTCTAACGGGAGCGGTCACCGGGAGGCCAGCGCCGGCCCTCGCACTGCTGGTATTGACTGCGGCCGACATTTCACAGGGATGGCGTGTAAAACGCGCTCTAGGGGGCTTCGTGGATATGGTGCCGCCGCAAGAATCCCCAAAGGTGACCGCCTCGGCGGAACGCTCCATGCTTCCCATTGGAGAGCCCCAACCCCCCAACCCCCCAGCTCCACCTCTGCACTCTCCACTGATCAATACTTAATTCCGAGCCCATCCAATAAGCCGCCATCACCATGGCAACCGAGTACCACATAGGTTGACCGCCAGGCGCGGCGACAAATCATTTCCTTTAACCAACTGTAATTGAGTGTTTGCGTGCTGGGCCCTCACCTGAGACGGTCCACATCAAGCCTCCAAATACATAGCATTAGTTATGCCAGTTCCCGGGGGGGGGGGTGGCACTCTGTGACTGCTGACCTTACTGAGAGTGGGGAGGGTGTTGCCATGGCAGCCACGGGTGCTCTGGACGACTGCTGGGGGGAGAGAGGGTGGGTGACTTCAGCATACTCCCATCTCCTGCGGAATCATTAGCTTTAGCGAGGAGAGCGAGCGATGCTTCACGCGATGGCGGGAGTGGGTTAATTAAACGCGTAAGAGACGCCCGGAGAGAGGTTTTAATAACGTATTGCATTTTCGGACGCGTGTATTTACATTCACATGTAAACAAAGCAGGATGATAAAATGAGAGCAGGTCTAAGCACCAGTGAGAATTCGCTCGGCGTCGGAAAACGACACGGCTGCACGAGGTGCAATTTAACTTAATTAACTTGAATAAATAATTTACTGCGCTCCGAGGAAACATCCGAGCACGCCCAGCGAAGCTTCATGTTTATCCTCCTTCAAACACACAGACAGTGCGAGTCACACGAGGCCTTCCGTCTTTCTGTGGCCGTCACACGGAATGTGCGTTTTTTCCAAGACGACGGATCACTCGTTACCCCCCCCCCCACATGACAAAGGACTATAATTCATAAGAGTAGAAGCCGATAGCACCGTTCAAACAAACAGGGGGTCTGACTGCCTGATGCGTCAAGATTCCTACCGCGTTCGGCATGGAAAAAAACGGCGACCACCCAGCTGAATTCGCTTAATGGCCAAATAATAATACTCGTTTACACAGGCGGCCTCCTCTCCCCCTGCAGATAACTCCCCTGGGTTTCAGAAGTATTTCGCCCAACGATTTTTCTTTATCTAAGGGGTGACAAGGCGGGTGAAGGGTACACCCCCCCCCCATAGACACCATGACGAGATACCGCCTCGTCCCAAGACAGCCGGCGGGGAAATTGGATGTTTTTCCTCACTGTGCTGGACAAATAAGATGCGAATAAATATTCATTTTGCCCGGCTTCTGTCCAGGGGGGGTTGGAGGGGGGTAATTCTACGCGACCTTTAAAATTCGTCATCGTGACCTGCCGTGGTGCTGATTTTGATTCTTCTGCGCTGTTGTTTTTTTCCGTCTTTTCTTTTTGTTTGCAGGGAAACGTTAAAATGTAAATGAGTCACGCTCATTGGTATTCGCGTTCCAGCAGATAAAGGATACATTCAAATCTAACAGCGTTACTGCCGTCTATCATCATCGCTTCCAATGATATTAACGTTCCGGGTATTACTTTCACGATAAGCAAAGCTTTTAATCTCCTTCACCATACGTTCGTATTGATTTTCTTTATTAAAAATGACAAATTTAATAGCGTGGCGTGAAAAATCCTGCTGCCGCTATTATCATCTTTTAAGCAATTATACTGTTATGAATAAAATCTGCTGACCATTTATCCTTCACGCAGCAAACGGGGTTTTCCAGTGCGGGACTAGGGCCACCGGGGATTTTGGAAAACGCAAAGCGATGTTGGGAAAAGGAAAATGGAGCCTCGGATCATAAGTTATGAGTTTATCGTATTGGCTATGCCTGGGAAAATTTAGTCTCTTTTTCATTTGAAAGAGCGACGGGACGCATGGCTTCATTTGCACACGGGCTATGCAGATGACATCCACAGGGTGCCGGCATGATGTACTGTCGTGGTTTTTTCCCTCATGATCTGGTTTAAAGATTCACTCACCAGGACGTCCCTGAGTCGACTCTGTGGGATGTTTGCCTCCCTAATGCCGCAGATATCGGGGGGCTTCCCGACAATTCTGGGGGCGAGACCTGATGTTACTCCATCAAATGCTGGAGAAGGGAAAAAACATAATAATCTGATTCTGGCTAAAGCAGTTATGGGGCTTTTGGGGGGCATCACCCCCAGGGGGGTGGGGGCTGAGGGTTGGAAGGCCAGCAAAGCAAGGATGGAAATCCATGCCCCAGGTCGACGGGGTAAACACTTTTGGCCGCAGCAAAGCTCTCTCCTGTCGGTGAGGTAAATCGGAGAGGGTAAATATGAACGCTTCCAGCCCCACCTCGGGCCCCTGATTCAATCCGCGGCCCTCTGCCCCCCCTCACCGGAGACTCCCCTGACACTGATGTATGGCCAGGGACGCGCCAGGCAGTGTGTCCTCCTGGGGGCCCCGTAACATCGGGCCCCCACTTCATTGCTGTTGTATTTTTATTTTTTTTTATTCTGTCGTTCATGGAGGTTGTGAGGTGAAGACATTAGTTTGATCTGCCAATTGATCCGGGTGGGGGGGGGGGTGCTTTATCAGGATTCGTATTGAGCGGAGCGAAACTGAAGGTCGTCTGTATGTTTGTGTGGACGACAGGGCGGGGAGGGTGGGCGGTTGGGGGGGCATTGGGGACAGTGACCCCTGATTGGAGGACGTCAGGGGAGAAAGCTGAACGGGGACACTGATGGAACAGCCAGGGGGCCCTCGGCCCGATTGGCTCGCACGTTAATTTCAATTACCTCCAAGGAGAGAGGCAATAAAACGCCGCCGAGGGCGTGATTAAAACCCCTCGCTGCTTTCTGCTGCCGCCCCTTTGAGCTGGGTGGCAGAGGCAATTTGACTGTCGGGTTGTTTGAACATGCAGTGGATGCCTCAGAAGGAGCATTAAACGTCTTTCACACGGGGCCGACATCAAAGGCAGACAGCCGCAGCCAGTCTTTGTAGCTCACATTGTTTAACAGAGAGGATGCCATGAAACTATCCAGACTCGCAGCAGATCACCTTTTAGAAAGGGGGGGGGGGTCTTGCCACCCCACCCCCCCACCTCCCTCACAATCACCCAACTTGCTGTGTTCGCAATAACCCACCTTCAGAGGGACTCGTCAACAGCACTGCTCTGTAAACCAGAGGGACCAAAGTGAGTGTGGTGTGTGTGTGTGTGTGTGTGGGGGGGGGGGGGGTGGCGGTGAGAGACAGGACCACAGTGTAACCCTCCCCCCCCGGTGCCAGACTCAAACACCTGCATCCTAGCGCCAGCCCTTCAGGAAGTACATGGGCAATAACCCCCTACAAGCAGATGTGAGCTGCTGGGCCATGGTGAGAACCTAACACCAGGAAGATCAAGCAGAGTCCAACAACTCCATTCTCAGCAACATTCATGAAATATGCATTGGACATGGTTTCAATCACATACCACTTCTTAGGAAACTGCAATTCTATTCTTACTTATATTTCTATTTCAATTACTATGTCTACCTCTACTTCAGTCTCTATTTTCTATTTCCAGCTCCATTTGTATTCTAACCCTAAAACCAGTTATACATATGATAAAAAAAATAAACTTCTCTTATTTTATTATAATTCATGAGCACAGTTATTTGTGGAGGCGGTGGGGGCACTGGAGATAAATACAAAGTGTGTGAAGATTTTTATTTATAACTGAAACTTTGAAATCTATTTGAGTTAAATTGACTCAAGAATGGCAGAACAATGGATGCACAGAAGAAAGTCTGCCGCCCGAAACACTAACAGGCGCGCCATCTGCGTCTGCACGCGTGCAAACACATTTTTCAGCGGCTGCTGAGCTGCTAAAATAAGTCGCTCGCACTCCCCCGTCGGCAGGCCGCCCCGCAAAGGTGCCGAGATCTGCGTTTCCTCAGAGGCATTATTTTCAGAAGCCGGGGTGCGACTCTCGGCACATCACGCCATCACGGTGGTACCATAGACACATGCCAAGGCCGCCCCCTGCCCGGGACCGCCACAGGCCCGTCGGTGCCGTGGAAGCCAAGATCTAAATTCATCGTATGTTTTGCATGAACTAACGGAAAAATCCAGCCTCTGAAAATGACCACTATCTCTTTCCGGTTTATATTAGGAAGACTTTTGACGTAGTTTACTGCCGAAAAAACAAACAAACAGAGAGAGAAACGATGCAAGTTCGGGGTCAGCAAAGTTGTTTATATCGCCTCCGGATGTGCCGGTAATTAGCGGCACGATGCCACCCAACCTCTACATCATTTCATTTTTTTTGCAGCTCCAGAGAAATTAAACACTGCCCATTTTTTCCCCTTTACTGCATCACTTTTCCAGGACTGCAGGCACCCGAGTGATGACACTGCAGACTTCCGGGCAACCAGGGCGGGGAGGAGACGGCTTCCTGGCTGGCAGCTGGAAGGCGGCCGTATTCGTTCCCCCGCCGTCCAGTCAGGTGCCCGGGCGAATCCTCTTTGTTCGGCGCAATTAAGATTCCGCCGATCTCCTCTCCTGGTACGCAATTACTGCCCCTCTGCTGCTCGCTGTAATTGCACTCGCCGCAGATATTGGTGGGATGCCAATGATTTTGATGGGGAGGGGATTATCCTCTCTCCCCTACTCTGCTACATGTACCTTAGAAAAATCATTTGTAAACTCCCCTGTGTAATTAGTGGACCTTGTGATTAATTGTCCCATAAAATTAGCCTCGGTCTCCGCGTTTCACTTTCGCCGCTATGAATATTAATTAATGTTAACTCCCCCCTTTTCTTTTTCTTTTCTTTCGTTCTTTCCTCTTCTTCTTCTTTTTTTTTATAAAAAAGAAGTGCATCTTTTGAATATTCAACGTTGGCTTGAAAAATGGGATGGGCTGCCTTATATTAGCATGCCAGGGCCCGGATATCAAATACATATCGGGAATTAAATGAAAGACATTCAGGGTCCGTGAATAATATTCCCCGGACGTCATCCGGAGAAAGCGAGCAAATACTCGCTTAATATAATGTGCCGTATCCCGGCGACAAGGGGGAAGTGTCAGAGATTATGCAAAGGAAACCTAAAATTTTGTTTAGTTTAAGAAGTAGTATCATATTTCATACCGCAAGCTATTAAATCCCCAGGAGACACGATCAGCCAGACACAAGCCATCCCGTCGTGCTGTTATGTCTGTCGACGCCGCTCTTCATAATTAGCTTAAATCGAGTGGCAGCGCAGTTGCTAAATCTTCGTTAAGTGACTTGGGGCAAATGTTTTAGGACGGGTGTTATACGAAGTGGCTTGAACTGAGCATTGATGATATACCATGTGGGGTGGCGTCCATGCTACAAACGAGCTTGTCTAACATGATACCATCTTGTATTTCCGCTTGCAAATGTTGTATGAATTACTTATTTTTAGTCATCTGATGCAAGTAATCCATTCCACAAACACAAAAGTCAAATTTTATGTAAATTGGATTTACCTTCCCATATCATTCAAGACACATTATAGCACAAAAAAATCATTAACCCTATACTAGTAATATGTACTAAAGAGAACATATTAAATAAATTAAAAGATTCATGTGTCATATTTTTGCATTGGCACTTCCATAAACTTTATGTATCTTAGATATTGTTTGTGTAAGTCCAGATTGACTTAAATTGGATTTACCTTGATAGCTGCTTGCATTTATTTTAATCCATTAAGATTCAAGATTCCTTTGTTTGTCACATACATATAGTTATACAACTACAACATGTACACCTGGTTGTGCTGAAGATTGTGCATAAATATAGAAAATACAGAAGGTATACAGTCTGCATGTTTAAGGATTAGTATACCTTACAATACAGTGTAAAAATATTTAAGTCTACATTAAACTGGTATGGGTAGATGGATGGGTGGATGGATTGATGAATGGTTGCATGGCTGATTAATTAAAATATTGATAGTAAGCAGCTTTCTTTCTTTGGCCAGGGAGCAAAGTGGACACAAATCTGGCCTTGCACGTTTCAGCTGCCATTGAAAAGGCGGTGGGAGGGGGGGGGGGGTGTTAAAAAGCAATAAACGGACGCTTAAGGGCCCCATAACGGATAAGCTGTTACATAAGGCGCGATGCCGGACACACGGTGTGATGGCTTTCTAATTCAGGATCCGGTGAACTCTGTGCACATATTTAATGTTATAGCACTCTGTAATACTACAGCGCTCCATAGCTGCAGAACACGGGGAATTTTAGCCATGATGGATATATTGAAGGATTTACTGCCGGCCTGTTTTCATAACGGTGACGCTGAATTTTGATCCGCGGTGAAATGAATCGCCGCTCCTCCTGGCCGCGGCAAAGTTTCCTGTCCATTCTCGGCCAAAGCCGTGAGTTTCCACGTGTTGGAGCCACAATAAATGTAATACTGTTAATCAATAGTCGGCAATTAATATTGTGGAGAGTTTGGCCGACGTGTAAATCTTCTGCGGTTAATTTGCAAAACTGCCAAGGACAAAAAGCTCCTCTGGGTGAGTAAATCAGCGGGACTCTCGTGTGGTTACAGGCCTCAGTGTAACTCTGCTGGAGAGGCAGCGGGGGCCCGGGGGTTTAGCTGCAGGACCCAGGATGGGAGCTAATCGAGTGTATGGCTCAACCAGCAGCTGGTCTCATGTAACGACAGTAAGGACCTCAGAGACAGGGGCACTGAGAGGACGTTCAGGACATACAGCCAACATGTTAAATGATGTTCAGATACACTTACATAGACTAATACAGACTCATAGTCTACAGGTCAAACGATGTTCACACAGATTAACACCGACTCACAGTCTACAGGTCAAATGATGTTCACACAGATTATCACAGTCTACAGGTCAAATGATGTTCATACAGATTATCAAAGACTACAGGTCAAACAATGCTCAAACAGACTAACACAGACTCACAGTCTACAGATCAAACAATGTTCACACAGATTAACACCGACTCACAGTCTACAGGTCAAATGATGTTCACACAGATTATCACAGTCTACAGGTCAAATGATGTTCATACAGATTATCAAAGACTACAGGTCAAACAATGCTCAAACAGACTAACACAGACTCACAGTCTACAAGTCAAACAATGTTCACACAGATTAACACCGACTCACAGTCTACAGGTCAAATGATGTTCACACAGATTAACACCGACTCACAGTCTACAGGTCAAATGATGTTCACACAGATTATCACAGTCTACAGGTCAAATGATGTTCATACAGATTATCAAAGACTACAGGTCAAACAATGCTCAAACAGACTAACACAGACTCACAGTCTACAAGTCAAACAATGTTCACACAGATTAACACAGAATCACAGTCTACAGGTCAAATGATGTTCACACAAAATAACACAGACTCAGTCTACAGGTCAAACGATGTTCACACAGACTAACACAGATTTACAGTCTACATGATGTTCATGGAGTGTGTCTGTGAGTGTGTGCACCCTGCGGTGTGTTGCCAACTGCCCAGGGTTGGTTCCTGCCTTCGGCCATTGTTCCCAGGATAGGTTCCGGTCCCCCCCCGCGACCCCAGTTGGGTTTCAGCGGTTACGGTGATGAATGGATGGATGATGTTCACACAGATTAGCACAGATTCACAGTCTGTAGTTACCAATGAAAGGCTTCTGTTTAAAGGCTACGAGCTTCTTTCAAGCTGTTTCATTACCATCCAGTATAGTTTATTATTTGCCTCAAATAATGATGTCAGTGTACAGTAGGTGCGTTACTACCTGGAAGATAACCACTGACCTGATTTTATATTATACTATATATGATTTATTTTACCTGAATATGCAATAGTTTAATTAGGATGGCTCATTAATGCAAATTGTAACAAATAGTAAAACAGCATTTAAGTTTTTAGTGGGACATATAAAACTATGTCATTAACGGTGTACCCTGTCTTCCATAATGAGTTTGATGTCTAGTCAGTTAGGCAACAGTTACTAAGGTAAACTGCCCTGCAGAGGTAACTCCTGGAATCTGATCTTTAGTGCAGAGGCGTGATCTTACCCCCAAGCCATGCTTCAGAGCTGTGTGTTAACACCAAAGTCCATTTCCAGTTCTGATCCATAAAATGTAAGATTTGCTTGGGTGACGTCTACAGTCATTGTATAGAATCCAAATTAAGTCAAAACTCTGGCACATGGAGACATCATATCAGCTGCCAGATACATTGTATCAGTTATTCATGTAACAGATATTCTTAAATCATTAAGTAAAATGACAGTGATTAACTGTAATTGTTGACACAACATACAGTAGCACAACAATGAAATATTCCCCGAGCATTTAACCCATATGTGACATAGCAGTGGGCAGCTATTATTTAGCATTTAGGGAGCAATGCCCTTGCTAGTTAGGGATTCAAATCAGCAACCTTTCAATCACAAGCACACTTCTCTAAGCATTAGGCCACCGCTGTCCCAGTAGGCAGAAGTGGTGGCTTTGGACCCGAACGCTGGGTCTCCAGCATAGGCACAGGTCCTGAGTGACGAGTTGCCGGTGACACAGGTTGCCCGTGGAGACGTGTAGTGTGGCTGTTTAACTCCATAACAGAGGCTTTATTAATGCAGGCCAATGTGCCTCTGCCTAACAATGCGGCAACACCAATAGAATAAATTGTGATCAATCGGCCTAAGCAGAGACAGATGAGGAGTCTGTCAGGGTGGGGATGATATCAATTTATCTCGTTAATGCTTCTCCACGGGGCTCACTCACTAAAGGACACAGATTACAGCGCTTCTTTCCCAGGGAGGAGAATGAGAATCTATGATCAGAAATTCACATTACCATAGCAGATCGGAGGGAATGGGGGGGGGGGGCTGTGCTAAGCACGGTGTTTGTTTTTGTTCTTCGATGTGTCAGAGTAAGCACCGAACCAGGTATTCAAATGTACCAAAACAAATATCGAACCAAGAGCAAAAGTATGAGATGTCCTAAACCCCTATCAATCCAAGTGTGAAAAGAAGTATTAAATCTACAAAGTATTGAACAATATGCTAAACATCAAGCCAAGTATCAAACCAAGAGCAAAAACAAGTATCAGATGTCCTAAACCACTATTAAACCAAGCATCAGAAGAAGTACTCAAAGTACCAAGTATCTAACCACGGCCTAAATGTTTCAAGGCAAATATCAAACAAAGAGTGAAAAACAGGTATAAAATGTCCTAAATCACTATCAAACCAAGTATCAAAAGAAGTATTTGTATCAAATCATGTATCAAATCACACGCTAAATGCCTCAAGCCAAGTATCAAACTAAGAGGGAATAACAAGTATGAAATGTCCCAAACCACCATCAAACCAAATATCAAAATAAGTATCAAATTTAACAATCCAAGTATTCAACCACATACTAACTATGCAGTACTAATTACAGGCAGTCCCCAGGTATATGAACAACATTTGTTCCCTAAGTCTGTCC
Source organism: Paramormyrops kingsleyae (assembly GCF_048594095.1). Lineage (NCBI taxonomy): Eukaryota > Metazoa > Chordata > Actinopteri > Osteoglossiformes > Mormyridae > Paramormyrops > Paramormyrops kingsleyae. The sequence continues at coordinate 14,493,736 of NC_132812.1, forward strand.
TTAAGTCGAATTTGTAGGTCGGAAGTTGGAAAAATAATAATACAGTACATAATAACAATAATAATACAGTACATAATAACAATAGTAATACAGGACATAATAACAATAGTAATACAGGACATAATAACAATAATAATACAGTACAAAATAACAATAATAATACAGGACATAATAACAATAATAATACAGTACATAATAACAATAATAATACAGTACATAATAACAATAGTAATACAGGACATAATAACAATAATAATACAGTACAAAATAACAATAATAATACAGGACATAATAACAATAATAATACAGTACATAATAACAATAATAATACAGTACATAATAACAATAGTAATACAGGACATAATAACAATAATAATACAGTACAAAATAACAATAATAATACAGGACATAATAACAATAATAATACAGTACATAATAACAATAATAATACAGTACATAATAACAATAGTAATACAGGACATAATAACAATAATAATACAGGACATAATAACAATAATAATACAGTACAAAATAACAATAATAATACAGGACATAATAACAATAATAATACAGGACATAATAACAATAATGATTATTCAGTGCTAATAAAAGTAACTACATACAGTATACAGTACACTGCTGTACCTCAAGCTGACAAACTGCTGTAGCTTCACAATGCTTTCATGAGTGTCAAGCAGCAGTGCCTACATTTGTTATTACAAGCCATTGCACATTATGACAGTCCGTTTGTAAGTGCAAAGTGTCCATAAGTTGGACATTCTTAACCTGCCGACTGCCTGATCAAAACCATACTGCATCTTTATCAAATATGTACTTTTCAAAATCTGAGCTTTTGTCAATGTATTGTTACTCTTTTCTGCGTAAGTTCGGTCCCATGCAGTCGATGTCAATGAGGCTTTGCTTGTGTCTCCATCTCCCACCATATTTCACGTAACTGAGACTTGGGGTCTGGTGTGTTTCTCCACCTGCAGGCCTTTGGCCTTCCTGTCCATGGCAGCAGGCGGTAGACGGCGTTGATAAAGCATGCTGGGAAATGCCCAGCGTGGAGGAAGCATACAGAATCCACGATGTGGTCTTCCCCCTGCATGGGTCCAACAAAAACAAGCCTGACCCAGAGGCCTGCAGTGCAGAGGCCATGGGCCCGTCGGCAGATCATTCCCCGAGACTCGAGAGACAGGCGTGACCTAGGTCATGCCGTTTTGTCTCCGAAAATGGTAGTAAAATCTTACCCTCCCCGCCCGGAGCAGAGCCTCTGAGGTACTTGGAAACCAAAGGAGCGTAACTTTGGAGCTGGAGGAGCGATTTCCCCCGTCCCGTCCGGCTCCTATCCGTTTCCCGTCTGCAGATTCTCCCCTTTAAGATTCCTGAGGCCATGACACCATTCGTATCACTTAGCACACCGTCGGCATGACAGCTCATGCTTTATAATACCGGCCCGTCTTGGCAAAAGTCATTTAAATTGGCTGCCATGTGATGCAGAATTATGTCTGTTTTAGCCAATGTTAACACTGGCACTTTTACACTTCTGGAAAGAATAATAATAGTTCGCAGGCCTTTGTGAAAAGGACAGATTCGTATGAAAAAAAAGGTGTACTGTTTCCTTGTCACTTTACTATTTTGAACTTCTTTAACAATTAATTGGAAATTATTTAATTTTAACTCCTTCACCGTTGTGGCATTTCGAAGATTTTTTTTGGGAACTTTAAACTGTTCACAGATGTGGAGACTTTCCTAAAAGTGTATCCCAGTATGTGCGAGAAGGGCAGTGCTACACCCAGTCCACAAGGTGGCGCTCTCACCAACAGCTGATACTTCTCCCTGCCATGTCATTGAATGGTCACAATGTTCTTCCTGTTCTTCTGCTGGGCCTTGGCAATTTCAACCAAAATTTCACAAAAAAATAATAATAAAAAGACAATTTTATAGTATTTTTAATAGTGTTTTTTTCTACTTCTATTTTTGAAATGCACCATTTAATACACTATTTAATCCTCTTTAAGGACAGGAGTGTATCAGTATAGCGTATAGCTAAATATAGCTCAGTAGTTATCTGATTGATAATTTGAAAATTTTCTTTTAAAATTTCATTTTTTTTTCAGAGACCATGTCTAAAAAAACCTTTTCTCTTAATTAGCCCCATTCAAAAAGGGTGAAGAATGGAAAAAGACAATTTCTTTTGCCATGCAAAGCTCTTGTTTGCCAGGATTTCTCTGTTTTTCTTTTTCCTGAAAGCGATTGTCTGGCGTTTCAGCTGGCCCAAGGTCAAATTTAGCCGTGGCCATAAATCGCGGTGTTTGATGGCCTTCGTTTGCCTCAATAGCGGGGGAAGGCCAACCTCATAAAAACATGAAAGGAGGGCCGCTGCCTTTGGGGTTCCAGCCCTGCATTGTCGCCCCAAGGAGATGTTCATAGTTCAAGCTTCATGGTGAATAAAGCCATTTAGCTAACGTCCACCAGCACCAGTGGTCAACACAGCCAAGGAGGGCTCATTACCAGCTGGGCCCTGGCTGTGCTTTCACGGGAAGGGCTGGCCCAATGCTATCCCAGAATCCTCTGGGGCTGCGGACTGGCATTGTACTACATCACAGCACATCCCAGTGGAAACCGTGGAATGAAGCCCTTTTCTTAAAGGACCTATGGTATCCAGTATCTGAACAGGAGTTTAAATCCTCTAATGAGGTGCTTGGCTTAGAATGTTAATACGGAATAGCAATTAACACATTGTTTAAAAGAAAAACATATAACCTGTAAAAATGTGCTGAAGTTTGTGCATAAATGAAGAAAATCAAGTAAATATATTATCCAGAGAAAAGTAAAAGTTAACCTACTGTGTGTCAAGACACCACAAAGCTAATTTTTCTGTCTTAAGGTAATAATTTATATTCCTATTAAACGCTATTTACTTATTAAATGCTACTAACCACACATGAGTGGATGCATCTCCAGCCCAGACCCCGAAAATCAGGAGGATTTTATATCCCCTTTAAAATCACCTCATCTTCTCTAGACTTGGTCCATCTGATGAGCTGCTCAGCAGCGTTCTTGACACTTTGATAAATCTGTTTGTTGGGAGGACTAATTTTATTAATTTACGGCTGCATTTGAAGAATTCATCTGCTATGTCTTTTTTTTTGCTCCAACCTGGCTACAAAAAGTAGAATGAGACACGCCGGTGCAGAGCAACAGTGAAATTTCAAACTGCCCCCCACTCTACTGATTATTTCAGGCATGAGAGACCAAGACTGGGACTTATGCAAGTTGAATGAGAGACTTATGTTGCTCTCTTGCACAAAATACTGTCTTTAGGCTGAATTACTTTGATGAAAAATATTCTGGTGAATGGAACTTAAGTACAACAATCTGTAAGCCATTTTGGATCTGCATCTGTCTGTAATTTAAGGGCATAATTCTGAATGTGTCACAGTAGGATATTATTTTCGATCGCCCGCTTTTTTCTTGGGGAAACACCCATGCGTTTCCCCCTCGTCTCGCCCTCCAAGCTGCACAGTGAGGGGGAGGGGGGGGTTGGGAAGTGTGACGTCTCTGGCTCCGTATTCGTTTCTGCCAGTCAGGGTCCCAGGCTGGAGGCTCAGGGTAAGGCCCAGAATCGTACCCTGCTCTCCTTTACAGCTATTTTACTGACACTGGCCTTACTAGAGGAAAGTAAACTGTTGACCGCTGTTTCAAACTCCTGAATAACTTCTACGCAGTGGGTGTGTTTTTTTTTTTTTTAGTTCATTTATTTTCTGCAGGTCCTGAATGCCTTGGTGCTCTCCTCATTTTGAAAGGACATTAAAAGCCATCTACGGAGTAGCTGTTGGGGCACACATAAAACCCACAAGTCTCCATTCAGGGGCACGGCCACAAAAGCGGATAATGAACACCGTAAAGCTGTCAAGCGGCAGGATGGATGTGTGTGGGATCGCTCTCCCGTAATTCAGACGTGCCTCTAAGTAGCCAGGAGAATTATAAGAAATGGTTTTCTGCGGCATTGATCAGACAACACTGCAGGAAATATGAACGCAGAGGAAACCCGTTAGGACCTTGCAGTAATTCTCCATCCAGAAAAAGCGCCTTTCCCTGCAGCCTGGAGCTGCTCCAGACCCCGGCAGACTTTTACGAGTCGAAGTTAAATTTCCTCTAAAAATTTAAGTAATGTACTTTTCACTATATTAATCTGGCTTTTACCCCCACAAAATCTGACGGAAAACATGCTATTCCTTGCCCCACATTTCAGCAGCCTGGGCGCTGGTGGAGACTGTCACATTTTCTCAGGAATACCATCCCTGATGTATACGCTCCAGTTTTAATGGTTTACAGCCACCTAGTGATAAATGGAACACTTTGTTAATTAGCAATAACTAACCTTATTCATACACAGAATCTATCTCGAATGATGAAATCCATTTAATTTACCTCAGAATCAATGCCATTTAGAAAGAGGCCTGACCGAAACACTCATCCAATCAATTGATCAAAAATTAGCGCCAGCGCCTTGCTGGGAAAATGACGGTCCCCTAAGACACAAACTACACGCACTTTGCACGTCTCTGCGTCGCTGCTCTGGGTGACATAAATAACCCCAAATTGGATTTATGTTTAAGTAAACTGCTTCCAAAGGCCTGCTTTTGACAAATGAATTTGAAGCACACTGAAAAAAATATATAATAATTTGACAGGTGACAAATGTCCGGTGGTAATGAAATCTGAAACCCTAGACATAACTTCCCAAGATAGGGAACAGGATACACAGATACAGACTCTGCTATTAAAATATTCGCAGAGGATATTGCATAATCTTTTAAAGGTTTCACATAGCTGATGACGATTTCCTTCGACTGCATTATCTGGGTTTGGAAACGTGTGACAAATCAGTGCGAAATGACAAGAAATCATTATGAACGGCTGTGAGAAACTCGTTTAGTATTTTATCTATTTAAGATGACAGTTTGCGTCCTGTATTTAAAATTGCCGTGATACTGGGCGTACAGTAACGGCTAAATACTCTTTTGCCATAATATGACATCAACTGGCAACTCTAGGCTGCAGAAAAATAAAATTGATTTATTCATTCGTTCATTTTTTTAATCATGTTGTCTAACCATTAAACCAGAAAAGCTAAGAAAGTAACTAAATATGTAGCAAAGAAATACATAGTACATAACTCACAACTATATAGATGTATATATATTTGAGAAACAGCACAGAGGTTAATTGGAACTTCATTGGTCTGAGTCCAGATTGGTGGAGTTGATGCACACATTTCGGCTTCTGTACACGCTCAGTGATCGCATGATGTTGGTTGAGTGTTTCTGGTCACATGATGTTGGTTTAGTGTTCTTGGTCACGTGATGTTTCACCCCAATGGGACGAACTACTCCTAGCAGTACAAGGACGCACTCTGAGTCCATCGAAGGTGGCCGCTGTGATGTGTGATGTGGAAGATATTAACGTGTTTGATGAGATTTACCATAGTGAGAGGAGTGGCTTGGAAGAGTCATGTGTTCACACACAGTCGCCACTTTATAACTGGCCCCAGACCGTTATGGTCGATGTAACGGTGGCGCTGTTGGATCTGTCGCACATCTGCGCGCTCATGTTCGCTTTATGGCTGATTTTCCATCCACTGCGTGTGTGCGTGTGTGTTTTTTTTATGTTGCCTTTTGGGGATTGAGGCTACGCCCCCCCCCCCCCGTGGAGGGATCAAAGGGGAGGCTGGAGGGTGCGGCGTGTCCCGGCCAGCTGCATCCCCGCGGCCCAGCTGTGCCCAGTGGGTTCATGCCCTGGGCGGCAGACAGACGCGCGGCAGCCACGGGGCCCCGGGAGCGAGCTGGCCGCCGCTGACAGACACGTGGAGCTCACACACTTCCTCAGTCTGTTTTTCACACTCCAGGAGCAGCGGTTGAACCTCCTGTGCGTCAGTGCTGGATGCCAGCTGCTGTCGGGGCTTATTTTGGGACACGGCTCACGTCGTTCTGTCCTCTATCCATACGGGGGCGCCGGTTCCCCTTTCACCGTAGGGTCAGTGGCATCTTCTGCTCTTTGTGCAGGAATCCGAAGGGAAATATGTGCACGTTTCTCGTATGTGTGGAAGGAAAGAAAAACAGCCAAAATATTAGTGGTCAGAGTGTTAGAAAACAGCAGTGCAGGATGGTAGAGAGAGGTGTGAGGGCAGAAAACATGGGCAGTGCTGTGTAGCTCAGTGGGTAAGGGGTCGACCCTGTGATTGGAAGGTTGTTAGTTCAATTCCGATGGCCAAGAAAGTGATTTTACCATTGGGACCTTTAGCATGGCCTTTAACTCCCAATAGCTCCAGGGATTGTCTGGTCCTGCATTCTCATTTGTATATGAACTTTGCATGAAAGCATCTGCAAAATAAATAAATGTAAATAGGCTTAGGAGACAGACTTTACACAGTATTCTGATATATGTGAGAGGCAGGATATTTATGGGATGGTTTAGTGGGAGTTCGAAAGGAGGCTGTGAGGATGATGGGAAATTTTGGAGGGATTTCTGTGCGGGTTTGTTGGACGCTTGCTAGCAGGGAGGAGGGGAGTCTGGTTGTAGGCCAACTCTGTGCGGGACAGAACAACATCTGATGGAGAATTCAGACGACCCTTTTCAAAAAACAAAAAAAAAAAATGCCTGGAGAACAGTCAACAATTCATTGCGGACAGAGCAAAAGAGATTACAGTCAAAAAGGCCCGAGAGAGCAGGTCTGTGGGGCTTCAGGCAGGCTGAGGTAAAACTGAACTCAGTATGAACACAGATCGTCCATCAAGCCTCATTTAAAGGCGTACACACGCCCCAGCTCAGAGTAACATTCCCTGTGCCTCCCAAACGAAACTCAGTTGTTTATCATCCCTCATTTTGTGTTATTTGTTTTTGTGTACTGTTTACGTTGAAATGTGTTCTGGTGCCAGCATCATTTTCCTGTTTTGAGTGGCATGTGTTATAAATTCTGTCATGGTCGACCTCCATCAGCGGGGGAGGGGGATTCGACTGCATATGGCATGCAACCAGTCGCGTTTTTCAAAACATCCTGGGTCCCATTCCCATCGCATAATTGCCAGGAACGATCCGTGAATTACGCCAAGTTCAATAAACACCTCGGATGTGACTCACCGTTAATCACGCATATCACTTGTCGGGGTAATTTTTGTGCGTGCTGTAACCCATGCATGCAAAAAACGTGAAATTCATTACGAATGCAATATGCTGATTAAGGACATATGTTCTGCCTGTAATTACTGTTTCATTTCTCTTTTTCAGAGTGTCGCCATTTTTCACTTTGGCGTTATTTTTGTTACATTTGTTCGTAAATTCAGGTAACATAATTCTATATCATTTTTATATGTGTGTATAGTTTTATGCATATGTCAGAGTAGCTATTTCGACTCCAAAGTAAATATTACTCTGAGAGCATAAAATACTATGTTGTGAATTAATTTATCATACTGGAGTGTAATTCAAAATAGTTTACCAACACAATTATTTTTTATTTGTTATTATTATTACACTTTATATCATCTTAATATGCCTACATGCTGCACTATATTCTTGCTTATTCATTTTAATTTTCATTAAAATGAATGCTAAATGCCTTTCTGACTCATTCCATGAGTATCACTTAATGCTGCTGTATAAGTTGTAAAGTAATGGGCGGCCATTTTACCATGGTTCATTGGGACAGAGCTGGCTGCACGGGGCAATGGGCTCTGGGGGGGGGTGGTAGTGGTATTGTTTTGAATGCACACATGCGCAGAGAGCGGCCGCGTACCTTCTGCGATATCGCCTGGGTGTAGAGACCTGCATACGGAGCAGGGTGCTTATGGTGCTGTGTAACAAAGCCAAGAGAACCACTGCGTGCATTTCAGAGAGAAATGCGTCAGTAAAGGTGCAAGTAATGCATGTCAATAAGCATTCCATGGATGGTTTAGGACGTTATAATGCGAGGTAGGGACATCAAAATGCAACATAAATTGAAGCAGGAGAGAATGCAGGCCAGGAGGGAGGCACGCCTGATTAATCCTGTCCACTACTTCGCAGGCCTCACATCTGGGCCCGCCCCAAATGAGACCCGTCATAAAAGAACCAGATCTTAGAATCTCTCATTGAGATTACAGGAAGCCCAGTTAGCATTTATACTAGCTGCTAGCATGGCTTGCAGTGCCAGAATGCGAGACACAGATTCTGTGGCTTTCCCATTTTTGCATTTGTGCCGCATCAAACGAGGAGACCGCTCCTGTTTTCACGGCCGCTGCCCCGGAAGTACCTCCGCATCGATCCCCTGACCGAAACACGCTCGTTAAACGGCCATCGTGGCAGCCATGCGTTCATGAAGCCGCCCGGGAAGACGGTGAACCTCTTTCTGTGGTTCCAGTCGATTCAGTTTTACTCCTCAGACGCCACTGGAGCCTGTGTAGGATCGATAGCGGGAAGGAGGAGAGACAAAAATAATTGAGCGTTTCGCAGCTCGGGAGGGTGAAGAGACGCGGCCTATTAAAACAGCTCGGGAGACAGATCCTGATGTGCAGCAGAGACACAATGGGTGTTGATTATAATCCTTCAAGTACACAATAAAGAGCAATTAAAAACCATTGGATGTAGTGGACAGAAGCCAGAGCAGAGCTTGGTGTTTGAGGACCATCTCGTTGCTCCTGTACTTCCTGCAGATGAAAAGAGAGACTGTGAAGGGGGGAGGGGGCTGTACCATGCTGTCCATGAGTGTGTATAACGTTCTGCTGGGTGGGGGATTCTGCAGGCCAGATGCAGTGTGGCGTTCCTGTGCAGCTTGGCTCGACGTCCCGAGGCTCTCGGCCCATTCATTTGGCATAATTGCCGTCAGAGCACACACCTCAGGGTCCCCTAATTCCCCGCTTTATTTCAGCCACAGTGAGGGAGACCATCTGTCCCCCCCACCCCCCCCCCCCCGGCCACCATACTTTTCACACTGCTTCTATAAAGAGCCCCAAATCCAGCCCCTCGCACCCCACTGCCCTCAAACCACAAGACAGAAGCAGTTCAAAGGACTGGTCAGTCACACGAGGCTCCTCAGACCTTCTTCTGCAGTGGTCCGTTCAAACATGTCATGCTTCACCCACCCCTAGAGGTCACTGTTACTAATTATACCTTAAAAGGAGTCGGCTGTTTTTTTTTTAAGGACCGGCTGATGATAACCACAAGGAGGCATGCAGACTGGTAAGATCTGAACACATGTCTCTCCACAGGAGTTTTAGTGCTTCTCTCCTACACCTGGAACTGCTATTGGGCTGGTGTCTCCAATTTATTATGGTTTTAAATCTACAAAGTGAAAGAGGAAGAGGTTAGTGAGCAAGCACTGTACAGTGTTGTGCAAGAACCTTAGGCAGCCAAAGAAAATGATCCTTAAATGATCTTCATGTTGGTGTAAAACTATGATGTTCTGTCTGTCCAAGTGTGTCAGCTTAGCCATTTCAAACCCTCTGCTAAAGTCACCCCAGAATTTGCAGAAACCGCCCAATGCACCCAAGTATTTGTCGACTAGACCACTAACCCCACCTTGTATGGCTAATCAATACCTTGTTGGCTTTTTTGAGTAAATAAATTAATCAATTAAGTGAGCTGGTGGTGAAATTTAATACATGGAATGGCTGAGGTGCCCCTGAGGAGGTTTGGGAACTGAAGCGGTGTTCGTCTAGCCGTCCAACTAGATATCAGTATCTTTTTGGAGAGCAGAAGAAAATCTTATTTGTTATTATTGTGTTACTCTAAATTTGCATATGTTGTAAAGTAAAATGTGTTTATTTCTGAGCACATGTACACTTACTATCCAGATAAAAAGCTTTAAACACTTGCTTTGACTGCCTAAGACTTTTGCATGTTTATATGTGTGTATATGTGAAAGGTGGGTAAGTGTCTGTGAGTGTGTGTGTCTGTGAGTGTGTGTGTCTCTCTTCTAGCCCATAAAGGAAGCTCCCAATTCTGCATTAAAAACGTGAAATATTATTCACCTAAATCTATGCTGGGATCATTTTGTTTATTATGGTCAGAAACCAACATCACTGTGACAGTTATAAAAAAGGAAAATGAGGTTTATTACCACACCTGCCCCCTCTACCACCACATCCACCTGGGAGGAGATAAATGATTTGAAACCAATCCTGTTTTCTTCTGGAAAGTTCTAGGGCTTAGAAAGCAACAGCAGGTCTGCGTCGCTCTTGGTATAGGGGGCATACGTTCATTGTTGCTATTTTCTGCACGCGGATACCTCGGCACCCAGGCTGTCCCCCTCGCAAGCTGTCGCCGGCTGCCAGGGCCATGGGGGCACCTCTTTGGGGGGGGAGGTGGTGGGCAGGAATCATTGGGAGATCCATGCTTCGCTGCGCATCGGTGCTAACGGGCCCCAAGAATGACCCTCACGCTTACTGGGCACAGGAGCCATGCAGGTGTACACCGTTCCCTTAAATTGTGCACTTGGCTGCAGTAAATGACTCTTAGAGCGTGTCAGAGGGCTGAGCCCTCCAGAACACCGGGCAGAAAGCCTCAGATGCACATTCCATTAAAGAGAATTTAGCACTAAGGCTCGCCTCTGCTTATTTACTTCTAGCGTCACACAAGAGCGATGTCATACTTAGCGGAGGCTGCGGTGTCATTTTTATTTATCTGCAGTGTAAATTCTGGGCCTCCATGGCACCTTCTGTGTGCCCCCAGCGTGCCAGCATGTCACTGCGAGGTCCGTCACGGTTTTAAAGTCGCGCTGGTCTGGCCCAGCCAGCGCCACGCGCCTAAGTGAGAACCCGGCTCATTAGCATGCGGAGACGGAGCCGCCAGAGCCAATCGCCTTCATCCGAGCGCATCCCTCAATCTCAGAGAGCTGGTAATGCTTTTCGGGAGCAACACGCTCTGCCATTATGCTACAAAAAAACATTTGGGGGGTGGGGGAGGTACTGTAAAGTGCCTATGTTTGGAGGGGGGCACAATACCAGGATCGTTCCCAGTATTAGCAGCTAGTTAAATGCTAATGCTAATTAAATGCTAATGAATATTTAAGACAGCGATGCACGGCTGTATTGGCCGCCTGCCACTCGAGCTCCTTCCGCATCACACCGAGCGCCTTCATCTCCATGGAAACGCGGAGACGAGGCGCCCCGTGTCAGCCAAGACGCAAAGCCACACACGGTGCTGACGATGCTGGCGGCTCAGAAATCGAACGGAGGATATTAATTAAAACTCCGGTGTGCTCCGACGGCGCGGTAATTACGGCGAGGAATGTTCCGGAGGGTTCTTTTTTTTGTGGGAGCATCAGCAGTTCTGATAGGGAGGAATCTGACTCAACAGTCAAGGCGTGCATAAACCCTCCCAGGCCTGGCGTAGAGCGGGGGTACCGCCTCTGCCCCTCACATTGGCACACCTCACACTCACTCAGCAATCTTCGACTGTGCGGGTGTATCAGACAGGTTTGTCTCCACCTTGGGGAAGATGGAGGGGGGAGACTTTAAATCCTTATTAATGCACATCCAACCAAACAGCGATGGTAAGGAACTTTCATCCATCCATCTTCCATAACTGCTTATCCTAGGCCTGGAGCCTATCCCAGGCATAGGAATCAGGGCAAACAGCAGGGTAAAATCCTAGGTGGGATGCCTGTCTATTACAGGGTATGCACTCGCAGACACCAGGCCATTTAAAGATACCACTTTGCCTAACAGCATGTCTGTGTCTGCAGGAGGAAACCAGAGTGCGACATTGACATAACTGGGGGCCGGGAACCGAACATGCTCTCAAGTTATTTGGGGTTTTCCGATTCACCATCTGCCTCAGACTCAAAAAAGGCCTTGACTGCCTCGGACTCGAAAAAGGCCTTGACTGCCTCGGACTCGAAAAAGGCCTTGACTGCTACAGCCTTGAAAAAAAAAGGCCTTGACTGGCTTAGCCTTGGAAAAAAAAGCCCTTGACAGAGGACACAAAGGACAACTGCCTCTAACCATCTTGGGCGTTTATTGAAGTCTTGTCCAATAACAGTTTAGGAGCTTCAGGGTGGGGGGCTACAGTACTAGTGATTAGGCCCTATTCACGCCGTGCCAGTACAGCCGTGCTTTTGCACTCCTTCTCATTCCTCTTCATCTATTTTCATTTCCCTTTCGTTAAAGCACTTTCAGCTGCAGTTTAAATAACTTTGCTCTGTATTCCTGGTAGGTGAGCTTCTTAGAGCAAATTTAAAAGCCATGCACTGGGATGCCCAGAGAGGTGGCAGTGGTGGGGGGGTGGATGGGGGGAGGGGGGGACTCTCTCAGGAAATGCAGCAACGCAGACGCACACAAACATGCGCAGGTGCCATTAATCATCCGCGCCGGCCGCCGGCGCAGTGCTTCCGCGCGCCCTTGACGAGCCGCGACGGACCCGCGTGCGACTTCCTACCCGGATAGGCTCCTGTAACTCATATAACGACCTTCTTAATGAGGAGGCGCCCGGCAGGGGGACGGCTAGCGCACCTCCTGCTGCTGGGGAGCTTCCGTGAGACCGGCAGGAGCCTTGCGGCGTGTTCTGGAACATAGAGGCATTCACACACCCACACACACACACACACACACACACACACTCAAACCCCTGCGACCCACGTTACACCATATTCCACAAAGAGGAATGTCGAACCAGGCTGAACGCAATACAAAAATCAGCCTGTGACAGGGCGCTCTCAGGGGGTGTTTGGTCAGATCCTCATTTTTGTTTGGGTGTCGCCTCACTCACCCTGCCACCCCCGTTGCCATGCATGCACAAATTTTTCTAATAAGACTAACTGTGAAAAACCAGAATAGCAAGCAGAATGAAAAAATATCAGATTTATTGATGGGGGAAATTCTTTTGCATACAGGATCAAAAATGACCACCAGCCCCATGTGAGGATGGAACCAACAACCTACAGATTATGAGTTTGAAGCAACCAGCCTTAACAAAAGGCTCACCGAGACAGAAACGGTAGGTTTGACTATGAAAACAAGAAAAAATCAAGGTTTTAAACTATAATGATCTTGTACGTATTTTATATACTTTCTTGTATATATTTTGTATAATTGCCAGGCATATTTAGGCCAGTTATGAACGTTGAGCACGTTAAATATCCGCATGTAATTACATGATGCAATGAATACATTGACATTTGGACTGGACAGGCTGTCAGGCAGTAAACGGAACTGTAAATGGAAATGATCTGAGATAAACAATCATTCCGTATCTGTCTCGAGGGGTGTGGTCAGGTAACCCTCACCCCAGTGATCACTGCTAGGGGTATCCCTTCATTCTCCAGATATATGACATATTCAGGCCTATCAGTTTCATGTTGCCTCCAGATTTCTTGTCCTTCTGACTGTAACAAAACAAAATGCATGTCTTATGAACACATGTGCCACAACCAACAATGAACTAGAATGGTAAAAGCTCATAACCATAATGAAAAAACTCTAACTGTCCAAAAACATGTGGGTTTAAGGCAAATGAGGTAATTAATTATTAATTACTGAAACATTAGCAAGATTTTGTTTATGAAATGCAAAATCTTTACATTATTAATAAGGGTTTTTCAAAAGGACCGTCCTGGCTCCATTTTTCTTAACAGTCATTTTAACAAATGGAAGATAATAAAAAAGTTATAATAGCTAAATTGTCTGCACATCCGTCAAGTTTCGTTATCCTGGCTATCGGAGCAACGCCAGCGTCAGATCTCATTTCGCACACGGTCCTGGCACCCCGCGACGCATATTATGTGAGATACGCCGGCTGCATATCAACCGTCCTCATTCCGGCAAAGTTTGGACTCAATAAAACGGCTGAAGGAGTTAAGGCTGTCTGGAAAAAAGAGAGCAAAAGGAGCTGATGAGCTGAAAGGAAGATTATCCAGGAAATGAAAAGAAAAAAAAACAATGATGTCCCAAGTAGGTGATTTTAACATTGGGGGTGTCATTATCATCTGTCACTAAATTATCTACATCCTCAAGGACGTGGGAATTCTAATTTCCACTTGGGGGGACAGGGCGAATGCGGTCTGTTCCTCCATCAAGCAATGTGCTTTGTTTCTCGTCATTTTTTTTGTCAGGGAAACAATCGAGTGAGATTCATTACCCCTGGTTAATGTGCGGTATCTCGGCACAATTAATGAATCCGTCTACCGGCGAGCCCGCATTCGCTGTGTTCGGGAAGGACGTCTCAGTATCTCCGGAGAGGCACCAAATCGAGGCCGACCGACGTGAGACCCTGTGCGGGGCGTGTGCGAGGATGGCGCAAGAGGCACGACCCACCTCTGTGCGCTTGCAGAGCATTAAATATGGAACACCAGGAATTCGCAGAGAAGGCACAGGAACGCTGCTCCTGTTTAGTGTGAACGGCAGCGTTTTCATTTAGACTTTAATTTAACAGACACGTTTATCCAAAGTGAGGCAAGTAACACACTGCAAACACTCACGTTGTCAAAGAGTCGACTAGGGCATAAGGCAGCCAGCTAAGCTCCCATTGAATGTCCAGGTACAGGTGTAAGCGGTACTGGAACAGGAACCAGAGAACAACGTCTAACAAAGGAAGAACACAATAAGTCTATTCAATAACTAGAAGTGCAACATTAAGAACATTCAGAGAACATGGCGAGGTATCAGGTTAGTGAAGGAAGTAGGTGATGTAGTAGCGGTTGGTGAATGCAGATGAAAATCTCGTCCTCCTGTAGGAGGTGCTGGCCCAGCGAATGTGTCCTTAGGCCAGCTGGAACCTGAAACGCGGCATGTGGACGCGATTCAGCCAAATCATTTGCGTAATGAAGGAATGCGTCCAAATCTGTGGACGTGAGAATCCACCAAAAAATGGGAGTCGAGCAAAGTACCAAAAAACTGCTTCGGTAAGTGAAAATGCAAAGCGTGACCACATTGGCCATTTAGGGAGGGCTTGTTAGGCTATTAAGCTGGAATCCGCTGCTGGTAATGGTGAGCGGGTAAGGAGGGTTTGGGTCCGAAAGGCCGAGAGGAGGCTGGCACAGCGGTGGGGTTCTCCTCCTCTAACTCCCGTAACAGAATAAGACGGAGCGGGATCCATTACTGGCGGCGAGCTGGCGGCCGGCCCTGGCCGTGTACCGTGGGCGCCGTGTCAGTCTCCACGCCCTCCATCTGCCACGAGGAGCTGGGCAGGGGCTAATTTCCACACGTTCCAGTTTATTACAACCCGCAGTTGACTCCCATTCCGCATGCATCTGTGAGTTCTCCTGTACAGTGAATAGCATACAATACCATTACCCATTCTCCTCCACACCATCAGGACTAAAACCCAGACAAATTCTACAAAACCCAGTTTTGAGTCATTTCCAAACTTTACCTTGACCCAATCCCATTTGAGGGTTTGGTGTCTGTGCCCGTCATCGGATGGTCACCGGTTTGAATCCCAGTGCTGGCAGATCCATGCTGCTGTTGGGACCCCTGAGCAAAAGCCCTTAAGCTACGATTCCTCCAAAGACGCTGCACACTGACTCTCCCTGTGCTACGGCCCCCAGCTGCACTCTTATGCGTGTATGTCTCGTAGGAAACATTGCAGGGTACCTGTCCCCATGTAATTGTACAAATGGAAAATAAAGCATGATTCCTTCTCTCCCCATACAGTGCACTTGCACACACAACGTGAGGCATAATCAGTTTTTAATAAATGTTTAAAATGCCCCATACAGCCGTTCCCAGTGTTCTCATAAGCTTGTATATAATTGCCATCGAGACAGTGATTATTATGTATACAGTATTCGTGTAACCTGTGGTGTACAGCAGCTCATGGGCAAATACTGGCGCCGCTGGTGTCTTCTGCTGTCCTACCGATCCTGAGTCTCGGCGCCGCAACACAACTGACGGCCCCCGGTGTTTTAAATAGCTCACGGCCTGAATGGTAATTATGTTACGATGAAGGTGAAGCCGGCGAAATAGCGAAAGTGGGTTTCTGTATTAAGTATGATTCACCATCGCAGACCTTCTCCCCCTGCCCCCCCCTTCCCAGTCCCTAAAGAAGGGAGATCGACACCCCCCCCCCCCTCATACACACACAAACACATTGCTGCTTACCTCCTGCTGCTGAGGAGGAACTGTGTCATTAGTGCTGAGGCTCACCCCCCCCCCCGCTCCCCCACCCCTAGTGCCTTCAGAGTCACTTCAAACAGACAGAACGGCGGCCAATTTACCACTGTCCACTGTCCACATAGCAGCCGTCCAGCACTTCAGAGGAATTATGGACTGTGGTGGTGACTCACTGGGGACAGGACTTCCCTTCATTAGCTCGTCGGGGGATATTGGTTTGGACTTGGGGGGGGTAGCTGGCCAGGGTATGGGGGGGATTGGAAGCCAAACAATGAACAGTGAGGCCTGGGCACCGTCCTCCAGACCACTTCATCCCACAGCCATGACTTATAGATACCCTTGTTCTTTGTAGATTCAGTGCAGATTAATGCATTTGAAAAGCTATTAGTTTTGAAATTATACCGCTATTGCATAAATCCTGTTTGCAAAATGCTTTATTCATTGAAAGTGAGTTCACACTATATTTCTGTTGAATTTTGGATTGTGTTCAGCCAGATTGCCACGCATTAAAAATAATGGACATCAAATGCACATACATCCCCAGTCTCAGGTGACCAGTTATTCAGGGGCTGGTCGATAAAACATCCCAGTCTGAGAGCACTGGGCCTCCCCGTCCTCCGACTTGCACACTGTGGCTCTCTGTCCCACCGATGCCGGCATCAGAGACGGACTGGCAGGTCCTGAAGCTCCTCCAGCTTCTCGCAGATCTGCCTCCCTTCCTTCCAAGACCTCGTGCGTCGAAAGGGAATATTCATGCAGCCTTCCAGAACCGCATGCCTCTGGAGCTGAGATGGTAAACATCCCATGGAGACATCTGGAAACTCTTCCAAATGAACACTGAGCTGTTCCAAAACAATTTTCTTTTGATGGTCTGGATGCAGGCAGAATCAGCCCTTGATGAGAAACAAAATTCACCTTAACAGTTCCAGGCCCTAATTAACAAATAAATTATACTTTAATGACACATACATACATTTTCAGATATATATTTGCTTTACTTATGCACTCCACCTATATGCTTGCGTGACCTTTTATTAATGTTATACTACACTGTATATAAACAGTAGAAAACACATCTAATTTTCCATCATTAAGTTGCGTGAAAATCTTTGCCTGGAATCCAGGTACATGCCTAATGATCTTATTTAATCAACAAGCAAAGAAAAATTAAACAATCTCGCATTCCAGTCTAGAGTAAATCTTTTATTTCATTTGCTTGAGGGAAGAACATAAGAAAGATTAAATATACAAGTGAAGCTCTTTAAAATATGTTTCATGCATAAACATTTCAGACTGTTTCCATAAAAGAAAAAACATGACGGCTTACGGCTTTTAAATGACCGGCTCGCATTTTAAGTTGCGCCGTGACGATGAACGCCAGCCCCTCCCTATCTGACAGGACGTTGACGGTCATTGTTCATGACTTCAACTGAAATTTCTTGCTCAGCATCCCGCGCTGACTGGGCCAGCTTGCTGTCAGATGAAATCAGCGTTCCTCTCTCGGCGGAGGCAGATGGATGGCGCTTTGATGATTAGGCTGTGCTGTAATATACTGTGTGTTTTTTTGGCACAGTGTTATTCCACTGTACTGTTAGGGAACCTAGAGCCTTCGCAGAAGATTGCCTCTGTGCGGCTGTGAATGCGGCTCCGCTTTTTATCAGGTTTTCATCCGGTTACTTTTTCAAACGTGGACATTCTGTAATCAGTTTCAAAATTGATATAAAAAAAAAACTCACTGCTGCAGACTTAGCACCCCTTCTGAAAAATACTAATACTAGAAAAATCTCACTATATTTACAACAAATAATCATGTGGAAAATGTGAAAATGCCCAAAAGCTCACATTTTGCAGTAGATTGTTACCTGAAGTGGCAACTTTAAATAAAGTGAACTTCGTACCGTAACGGCTAGGTAATTGCACCCCCGAACTTTGAACTGTGAAACCCCCCTGGCCAGATTGATCCTCCACCAGGCACTTCATTAGTACTCGGGAAGTCCTTTGATGTTGACACGGGCTGCTCAGCTGGCCAGGGACGGGAGCAGGCGACGGAGATGGGGTTAGCAGGTCCGGCTAACGCCGGAGAGCACAGGCTGTGTCCAGGAGCTCAGCCACTTCTGCTTTCCTGGGTGATAAATTTGGCGTTCTGGTGAGCGACACTGGGGCCAGGACAAGAAGTGCCACCGAAATAGCATGTGGCTTCCCGGTCCTGAAGGCAAACGCCTCTATGCTGCCAGATCTCTGGATTAATGGCTACATTAATTGGGAAAATAAGTGCCACGGGACCGGAGGTGTTTGCAGGTAGAGTTAATGAGGGGATTAGTTGGGTTAAGGGCTAATATGAATTACTGATAACATTTCCACACACTGTCAGCCCACGCCTTAATATCTTTTAAACAAGGTGGGATTGATAGGTTTACATGAGTGACATATTGGGGTCGTGCTACCAAACCGCTGGAACCAATGCTGAGAGCCCATATCGGTCTTTCAAATAGAAAACATGGCTTATGTCAAATGCTATTAGGAAATGAGAAACCCAAAGTTGGCTCCTTGTTGACTGTGTGATTTCTGAAAGGGCCAAACATTTGTCCTGGGCTTGGCAAACCGGCTGCGGTTAATTATTATTTCCACCCATGTCGGTGCAGGAAATCTCTGCGTCCCTAACTCCCCCTTCCAGTCGCCCACCCTCGATTATTCACTGAGCGACGTCTCCCGCCGACTTGGGGTCCCCCAAACGTCTCTCCACGGGATGATGGGAACAACTGAAACACATCGCTAATGAAAGGAACACACAGGAAGCATGTTACCATTCTGTCATTCTCACCTACAGAGCTCTGGCCCGGCTCCACACCAGAGGAAGGGCTGAGGCCCCACCCCCCCTCTCCGCCAGCTTCTTTTTCTGGAGAGTTCTACTGAGGCCTGGGAGATTTCCTCTGCATTCATTCCGCAGGAATTCGGCTCCCATTTCCTGCAAAAATAAAAATGAAGAAGGGTTTCCAGCACTCATCACATATGGGGGCCGAGCTCGTATTTATCCCGCCGCAAAACTGGGCCTGATTCATATGGAACAAGTGTGCCCTGTGAAAAGCCTCCTATCACTAACCCTGACACTTCATTATTCAGCGAGCAGAAAGTCCCTGTGCAGCACAGCAGAAATGTGGCGTCTACCTTTGTCTGTCAGACGCATATAAGTATGGCCACGTCAAGTCAGCCCTTGATTCATTTGTGAAAATATTATATATTACAGGTTTCAATAGCTCTGCGGTTTGGTGGGTCATGTTTTTGCATCTTATTTCCAAGGTTGTGGGTTTGGTTCCGGCCAGAGTCCATGTATGAAGCTGTGTTCCTCCCAAATCGTCTGGGTTTCCTCTGGATATTTGACCCGTAATCCTAAGACATGCCATTCAGCTGAATATATTGGGCATAAATTTTATTTACTGGGCGAGTGCGCTGTGGATGACTGACACTCTGTCTGGACTCTGTCATACACCCTCAGAGTCAGATTCAGAATCAGTTTTACTATTGCCAGGTATGCAAACGTCTGTAAGGAATTTGGCACTGTATGCTAGTGCCGTTACAAGAATTAAAAAAATAAAAATAACACCAAACAAACATTCCATAACTACACACCACATTTATGAATGCTGAAACCATTTCAATGTGGCACCAGTGGTGGAGAAATACTGGCAGTTTTAGAGTCTTTTTTGGTCAATCTAAACAGATTCCCCACAGTGATTACAGTTACCGCTGAAGCCACGCCCACAATACTATATACCAGTGTTTCCCTCTGGTCCTTGGGGACCCACAGACTGTCCACGTTTTTGCTCAGGAGCTAGGAGGGAGCAAAAATGTGGACTGTCTGGCAGGGAGCTCGGAGGGTGCAAAAACATGGACTGACTGTGAGTCCCCGAGGGCCGGCTTGGGAAACACTGCTATATACAATAGACAATAGACCAGAACAGACTCCATCTCATCAGAACCCAGAGCATGTCTATTGTTTAGAGTTTTTTTGTTCTGCGATGCTGATATCCATCCACCAGTCTTCCATCTGCTTATCCAGTACAAGTTCATGAGGGGCCTGGAGCCCATCCCAGGCAGTATGGAACACAAGGTAGGGGTCACCCTGGCAGGTGGGTAGCTATGAACTCCGAGGTGCCCGTTAGAAATACAGTTCTCACACGGTGGGTAGAATTTGCCGAGCAAATGTGGCAAGATATCCATGCCCCTCCAACAGCACTGGTCACTGGGCATATACACGTACCAAACCTGTGAAGTCATTTAGCCGAAATGTGCATCCGAGAAACAAGAGAACCTTGAGGAACATGCGAGCTCCTTGCGCAGAGAAGGGGGCTTCAAAACCCCCGCCCAGGAAGTCTGCAGCTGCAATGCTGCCCTAGGCTACTGATACCACTGATGCTATTAAGTCCTACATGCAGAATTTTTCATTACAGATTCATCACAAATTCGTTCCGCCGAAAAATGCAATGATATGTTCATAACCAATTATGGCAGCCGAATTTATAGACACACAAAGAATGACCATGGTCACTATCTACTACTTTAGCAACTTATGAGTTCACCATTTCACAAGGGTAAAAACGTACCTTAAGGCAGTGTTTCCAATCCGGTCCTTGGGGACCCACAGACAGTCCACGTTTTTGCTTTTCCCCCCATCGGTAGCTGGAAGGGAGCAGAAACATGGACTGTCTGGCGGGAAAATCAAAAATGAGCAAAAATGTGGACTGGCTGTGGGCCCCCAAGGACCAGATTGGGAAATACCGCGTTAAGTAACTGGGGTGAGTTTCCCGAAACCTTTTTAACGCTACCTTGTTTGTAAGTTCTTTGTTATAAGATAGGATGCTTATGAATGACGTAGCTTTAAGAAGGCTTTGGGAAACTCACCCCTGGATATTCGGTCCTGTGGTGAGGTGGTTGCGATCCAGCTCATCTGTCAGCTGCCTGCTCTGGCTTCACCGGTCTCTGCTGACCGTGTTTAGGTCGCATTTTACAATGTTAAACAAAGGGCATGCAGCCGCAGGCAGGGACTCAGGGCAGCCACAGATTAACGGCTCGCCGTGATATATTTAGATTCACAGATTTCTGCTTGTTCTGCATGAGACACGGTGAGATTGGATTTCAGAGGAGCTAAACGAAAAGAATATTCATGCAGTTCATCTAAAATTAAGAGGCTATATTTTATGTTACTTGTAGTGGCATTGCCTGGTAAATAGAAATCCGAGTATTTTGATTCAGAGCAGGTAAGCTTCATTTAACAAATACATGGAATGGCTGGGGTGTCGCTGAGGAGAGTTTTGGGAATTGTTTTTCTAGCCATCCAACTAAATATCAGTAACTTTTTAGAGAATGGAAGAAAATCTTATTAGCTTGTATTGTGTTACAGTTCATTTATATATATTCTAATATTGAATTGTGTGTGTGGTTTTTTTTAGCAAATAGGCACTTGCTACCCAGACAAATAGTCTTAAACATTTTTTCTGATTGCCTAAAACATTTGCAAAGCACAGTACAACTTTCACAGAGACAGCCAAAAAAACCTTGCCTTTTTTGTAATTTTTTTGCACCTTTCACTCATAAAAGTCTTTAAAATACAGAGAATGGGAAAGCAGCCACAATGATCACCCTCAGTGGCGTGGCCTTAAATGTATTTGATAATGGTAAGCCTAGTTACTTCACTGGACTGTTAAGCAAATGTCAGTGTTGACCTGAAGGGGGTGCTAGAGATCACGTGATTCCCCAGTCAGGTAACAATACCTGACGTGAAGAGGGCGATGCTAAAACCTGTATCTGACTACATCACTGGGGTATGTGAGTCCGAAATATTAACAACCCTCGTAAACCTGCTCTGGAAGTAACGAACCAGTGTTGTTCAAATGTATTAGATATTTTGTTGGATATTAGCCTTTCATACCAGAATAAAATATTTAAGATAATTAAAAGAAGGAAAATATATGATAAAAAGTAAAGGAACTTATATTATAAAAACTGAAAATAAAATATTCAAAAAACATGAATTCTTAAGCACCTGCTCTGAAAAATACTGCTGGTGTGAGTTTCTGGGCCCAAATGACATCAAACAAAGATGCTATTATATCATATATGAATTCGGCCTATTGCCTGATCTCCCACCTTGTCAAGGAGCATAAATTCACATGCATAATGCAGCAAAACTATATCAATTATCACAGCCAAATCTCCACAATGCAGCTAGGGAAAGATGAAGAAATCAACACAGAGTAAAGCAGAGCTGAGTTGGTTTCTTCCTTTGCTGTTAACAGAACTTATTGAAGAATAAACCAGTCAGCCAGCCTCCAATTCTGAACGACTGCATTCATCTGTCAGCCCTGTCTGCTCTGTGAGGACGATAGCATTTCGGATTTATACTGTCATTTCAGTGCCTTTCCAACGTCTTATATCTCCCTGTAATTGGTTTTCTCACACCTCATATGCAAAGATAGGGAAATTCAGCACCGGTGGTTTGATGGAGCGGCCAGCAGACTGGATGAAGCCTATGGAAGGCCAAGAGGAGCAATTCTCCCCAGGCCGAGGTCACATGCCACACAACAGCAACACATGCAAGAGCTGCGTAAATCAGACGCAGAATAGCGTTAAACCCGCAAGCCCTCCCACCCCCTGGACTGTACACCAGTGAGCTGACGGATTCATGAATACTGTGGTAAACAAATCCACAGACACATCTCATCAAAAGTCAGCACTCCAAGTTCTGAATCGTCTAACCAAAAATATCGTTTGTTAATGTTACATCTATCAAGCTTTAATATTTCATACAACAAAGCTGTGCTGAATCCCAGCTCAGTTCAGCACTGAGAATGCAGATCATGCATGAATCGCAGTTATAACGTGGTCCTGCGTTACCACAGTTTTATTTCTCCCTTTATTAATACCCGATATATCAATGCCCTTCCGATAACATCCCTGTGCGATGATAGGGGGCGGCAGTTATGGACACATCTAGTTAATGACCCCAAAAAGTGTAGGCGCAATCTGAGCGGTTCACCTAGTAAAGGTCACACTTTAACTAACAGCCATCCACAGAAGCACTAATCAGCAGTCAATACAGCTGTTGGATCTGATATTCTGTGTTGGAGAGAACAATACATGGAAAAGTCATGTGACCCACATAGATTCCACATGGGGTACCAAGCAGCACCATGCAAGCAAGGCTTTCATTGCATTTCACACCTTTGCATACCATGGTGTGCAAGTGTGGAAAATCTTCACCAAGGCCTGGAGTCAAACATGTCGCTTCTCTGAACGATCCCGTCCCAGTACTGCACTTACATTTACTATTCAGCTACATTCTGAACATCACAAGAAAGCAGAGGTGGGTAGATCAGGTCCAGAAAGTAAAAATCCAGAGCATGATTTATTTCAAACAACCAGTTGAGTATAAAGAGTCACAATCCCAGAGAACTCAACTGGTTGGTTGAAACAAAATCTTGATCTGGATTTTTTTTCTGAACTTAAACTATCTACTATTGCAAGAAAGACGTTGTTTTGAGCGGCCTGATTCGCCTCTGAGTTTGTGGCTTGATCTGAGGTGTCACTGATGCCATAGACATGATGCATTATCTTGTGTCTTTACCCATCAAAAGGAAACTGGTGCAGAGAAACTGTACCGTGTCTGAAAGAAAGCTGCCTTTCAGGGTCAGAGTTCTGAATGTCTACCTGGTAGAAACAGACAGCAGGCCAATAGGCTGAAGAACATGAGGAAAAGGAAGAACAGTGGATGTGAGACTGATCTCTCTCAATGGTCTGGTTGGCAGCATGCGGACAACAGACAAGATTCAGTAAGAAGTATTGTTTTGGCTATAGAGGGTGATGCTATGATTTTAAAAACTGGGAATCGAGGGAGCTCATCTGCTATGAGCAGAAGATGATCCCTCGAGGAACGCTGATTAGCGGAATCAATATTAATGCACATCCACAGACCTCATGGCCAACTGAGCTTGTGCAGAAGCTGTCGGTGATTGATGGCGGCCTGACAAGATTGACGTGTAAAGTAGGGTGAGCGGAATCCTGGAGCAGCTTCTCGAAACCTCCTCGGGATATTTAACGAAGCGAACGTACACTCGTGTGAGAAGGAGACATCTGGAGCCTGCCTTACCTTGACCGAAGCTTTCCAGAACTTTCCAACTGAGCTGTTTTGTGTACACATTCTGTTCTAGTTAAATTGGATTGATTGGGCTCTGCAGACCTGAGGTCTTCTTTTGTCTTGCTGTGCCATTATTTGTGTTTTTTATGGTCTTGTTGTTCATACAGACTCACCTATAAAAATCCACCCATGAGGATATTCGTAGCCATCGCCTTACACGAGAAAATGCATTTTTTGAAACTCACTGCATTATTGTTGACTGCCAACGTATTTTTTATCGAAACCCTTTTGCCGCTTCCTGACTCGATTGTCCTCAGTACCACCAACAGGGCTCTTTTCACTACTGTACACAGGAAGAAGTTCATTTATTTATTAGCATTTGCAGGCGCGTTATAATAAAAACATCCTCCTGTAAAGCCGTACGCACAGT
This sequence comes from Paramormyrops kingsleyae, assembly GCF_048594095.1. Classification (NCBI taxonomy): domain Eukaryota; kingdom Metazoa; phylum Chordata; class Actinopteri; order Osteoglossiformes; family Mormyridae; genus Paramormyrops; species Paramormyrops kingsleyae. Next base: position 14,518,388 of record NC_132812.1, read on the forward strand.
CCCCGCAAACCCAGCTGCGAGAGGACTGCCCCCGGCGCCACGTTCCAGGGCTTCGTGCCGGAGGTGGCCAATGCCACCAGGCTGATGTAATCAACCCCCGAGCAGTCGGGACGGCGTAGCGGATGGTGGCGGGCACGGGCTGCGTCTAATGTTGCGTGGAGACGACGGCGGCGGCGCCGATAGCTCCCCCGCTCTTGGGTTGACGCCACGGCCGTCTGCTTGGCGTTCGGCACGGCTGGTGTTTATGATACTTTTCCGGGAATGCATTTCTCATTTCTACTCTCATTTTAGAGCTTTAACATACGAGGGCTCTGATTGTGTGCATTGTTTACGATTTCATACAAATAAGAGAGGGAAAAAAAATCAACAAAACAAACAACTGTGGTTAGAGTGCTTTTTACACAAAATAGACGAGTTCATCGCCGGGGTGTTTACGGGCCATGTTTGCGTGCGGCGTATGTTTGGCCCCCAGTCAACGAAGCACCATATAAATCCACTGGAGAGGTGGGGGGGTGTTGAGTAACTTGGCTCTGGTTATCAAGACCAGGACTATGTTACCCCACAGGGCATCAATCTCAGCTCCCCAGGACATCCTGCTGTAACAGGGAGCCGCTCGTTAACACAGCACAAACCGGCCATAACGGCTCCTCGCAAAGGGGCAGCACACCATTAACACCTCTCCTGCCTGCGGCCCCCTCGCGTGTGTTTACATCTGTGTCGATATTCATTACACGGATTCGAAGATTCAAGGACTCAAGCGTTATCGTCATTTGTACAAGTACAATTAAATATTTCCTTCTGTACCTCCCTGCAGACTTAAACAACATATATTGATGAAGAGCAATGAATAGCAACAACAGGATCGAGAGCAATAACACGCAATACACATCCAATATATAATTTACAAGCAATACACAATATACATGCAATATATTCAATATACATGCAATATATACAACATACATGCAATATGTACAATACACATACAATATATACAATATATAAGCAACGTGCAATAACATACTTCACCTGCACTAGTGCTCAGACACATAAGTGAGCATTTGTGACTTACAATTTTCTTTATTGTCATATATTCTTCTAATTTCTTTGTTGATTCCCTCAGGAAAACAGTTTCCAGCTCACACAGTCAGTTTGTATCCTGTATTACTTCAATTTTTTAATTTATCCCCCAGTAAAAGACCTCTACAGTAAATCTACAGTACGCCTTCATTCCTTAGTAATATAAGTGCCAGCAGTTAATATAACTTCTTTATCTATTAAGATGCATAAATATTTAAAATTCAATAGCTATACATATGTATAATCTGTCTGCATTCTGCCTATCTACTGTCTTGTCTTGAACCACTTCCCTCTTCTTATACCCCTGAATCAAATCCTCACACTTACTCCTATATTGTGACCAGTATGGATCGCTGTGAAATTTTCCCAAATCAATCCACTTCTGCTGAATTTTGATGCTTTGCTGATTTATTTAATGGGTGAAGTACTGTTTCACGTCAGCTTGCAAGTAAGAGGCACACAGAATATTTTTGGGCCAAAGTTAATGGTCTGTTGGGAAAATGCCTAGGGAAGTTGTTTGCTGACAAAGAATGAGGGTAGATGAGGTCATTTCAAGCTTTTTTTGTTAAAAGTCTGTTTTGGGAAAGACAGGCTTGCATATATATTTACAGCAGTACCTCACGGCTGTCCAAATAATACAAATATCGGGACAGAGTTGTAAACATATCCTGAGAAAACAACAGCTTGAGAGAAACATAAAACTCTGAAATTAAAAAAAGATAATTCCCACCTTACACATATCACAATATGATTGGTCGACCCCGCCGTCACTCTGATGTAATACCTTTAGAGTTTGAATGCGAAACACTTTTATCAAGAAGCTACAGGCTCACCCAGAATGATCCAATTAGCTTTATCTTAGTGCAGACAAATAAAAATTGTAATTTTCTAATGGCCTCTGTTATAATAGCGTATTCTATTCCTGCCTAAGGATCTATTCTCTTTAAGATTAAATAAATTAAATTAACAAAATTGTAAGTTGACAAATTGTTTGGCGACAATAATGTTAAAAACAGGTCAAATAACTAGAATAAGTTCAGTTTCGGCTTGTTGTGGTTATATGCACATTTGCATAGCGTTTTATACACCAGCAAACTTGTGCATTATATAACCCCACGGCACAGGTTGGGGAGTGGAGGGTAGGCTCATGTTCCTACTAATATTGTGGGAGTATATATATATATATATATATATATATATATATATATATATATATAAGATTCCAGTGATTGAATTCCAAAGCCTTAGTACTATTCAAATGTACTGTATAGCATAATGTTGGGATAGTGTCTGTCTGCAGATGAGACGATTTAGGCCTGCACTTTAATCACATGAATGTAAACGCTCGTAAACATAAACCAGTACTTTATCTGGGAAAGTTAAAAAGATTTGGGAGTCAGTCTCCTGGCTGAGAACAACAGGGGATAAAATGCTTGTGGAAACAGACACAGCACAGTTCAACTCTGTTGAGCACAAAGGCTTATGGAGCTGAGAAATGTATCAATATGAAAGTGCTCTGTGCAGCACACAATTACTGAAAACATGTCTGCCATTGCCGTGATGTTCAGGAATCAACCGAAACAAAAATCACGGCTACAAAAAAAGCGGATAGCAAAGACAGGCCCTCCGCATTTATGCCATGGACTGCAAGGTTCCTCTGTTTGTTACCCTTCTCTCATCTACTTGCCTTTATTCCAAAGCACCTGATAATAAGTCTACAACATTGTCACACTAGACACAAAATGGCCGTCTCAATACGTCACACAATTCTTTTGCATTCAGCTATTATTATTATTGTTATTGCTTTTGGCATAACAAGCGTAACTGAGATAATAATAAACCTCGTATTGCATGTAATTATTGATGGGATTTAATTGTGTCTTTTTCTGTAAGTGTTTAAAATGGTCTGTTTTAATTAATCTGGTTACATAATGCACTTTTACAGATAATAACTGACATTAACAAGGTAAAAATTCATTTGGTATGAAATGGCAGCCGTTCTATGAATGACTGAGATAACTGGCATTATCGATTCTGTAAATGAGCCAATCTGTGATGGAAATGAGGATGGCAGGTTGCTGTAGTACCTGGAGACCCGGCTCGGCCCGGCAGTCTGGAGCGGTCGGTCTGCCATCCCCAGGATGTCGCAAAGCGTGACTCGCAGACTGCAAGTAGGGCGCCCATTGAGCCTCAGGACCGGCACTAGTGTCACAGACGCACGTGCGGCATGTGCGCCCCCTACAGGACAGGAGTCCGAAGCCACCCCAGGGCACTTACACTATCTTTCTCACATTTTTTTTAAGCAGGAGACCTTCCCTGCCATCATACTGTCTCAAGAACATTTCCCGAAGACTGAGACTGTCCTGAACCAGCTTTGAAGTCAGTAGCACAAACTGGAAACCCAGTATTAAAACAATGCATGCATTTTAATTTATTATAAATGTATGTTGAACAACAGAGTTGTGCTGAAAGGTCATGTATATTATTGCAGTCCCCTTTAGTACTAACCCACCCCTCATTTCAAACAGGTGTGCCTTTTCCACAAATTACCCCACGCACAATAGGGTGTAATTCTGGAATAATGAACGAAAGTAACGAGATGTGAATGGTCAGGCCCATCCAGCACAATTCATACCTAGAGGGAATTTCTTCTGCATAGCAGGATGGCTGTTCTCTGATCGAAAGTGTTCCGTTGCCTGAGGATTTCCCACCCCTGCCGCCTGCTGGAATTTGGCCGACCCTCAGTCCCAATAAAAGCACTGCAGTCCTTAACTAGTAGTGTCAGGTGAGACAAGAGCATCCGTCACAAGCGTTTGTGCAAGTCTGCAAGAGGGACGCTGAAAACATTACTCTTCTCGTTAGAAAATACACCAAAAAAGGCTGGTCGATAATAAATTTTTTGTATGTTTACGATATATTTACCAAAGGCAGGTGTGTAGTAAGTTATAAATGGATTGATTGTTGCAGGGTTTGCGGTGATGAATTTTCAGTATGACTTATTTTTACTCTCTTGCCACCAGGGGGCACCTACTGCTCAATTCATTTTGGTTTTGCAGGCAACGCCGTCTAAGCCAAGACGACTGGACTGTCATTCAAAAGGATCAACATAATCAGTCACAATACAAAATTATTGTAGTAACAATGTTTATTCATTCACAATGATAACAAAAACTTTTAAGAAGTAGAAGAATCTTCTTTTATGTCTTTCTATTGTTCATGTATTCTGTGAAAGAGATTTGATGAGACAATAAAGTAAAGGATCAGCTACTCTAAAGAAGCATTTTGGATAGCAGAGTGACCCTGTGGCCACACGCTTCACAGCTTATTCGTACCTCACTGTTTCATAACTGACCGATTACTCACTGCACCAAATGCAGTCCTTAAGTCCCCACGGTGGTGAGTTGCTTTCAAAATCTGGCCACAAGATGGCGCTACGTGAAGCCATTTGGGCGGCTCCTGTGTGGGGGTGGGGAGCTGTGGTCAGAATTAAGGCTGCGGCGTCTCACATCCTGCGCCATCCGCTGAGCTGGAGTGTAGGCCGCTTGAGCCCAGTGGCAGCGTCGTGCTCCTGAACCTCTGAAGCTATCCCCCCCCGGCTCTCCATGTGGCGTCACCGTGGAACAAAGGCAAACGGCCCGGCATGCACAGGATATGGAGTCTACCCCCCCCCCGAGCTGAGAGCGGGGGAGCTTTTACAGGCCATAAAACCACAGGATGTGTGGAACGGACTGGGGGGTCTAGCGTGAGCAAGGCTCACGCTGGGTGCCAGGGCTGCTGGGAACAATGGCGGAGGATGGCTGGCCCCCATGCTTTCAGCCCCCCCCCCCCACCGCCAACCAAACTCACCCGACCTCCCAGCCAAGCCCTCCTTCCTTCCTGCCATGATCTAGATTTTAACACCCTGGGTGCAATGCGTGCTGAAGGCTGAGAGAGCGACGTTCAACAATTCGGCATTCATTCAGTCGGGGGGCTGGGCGTTACCGTGGTGAGGGGGGCGACAATCGAATGATGGGAAAGGCTGAAAACTGCCCAAAAAATCCAAACACGCGTTTGGAAAATGGCAGACACACAATGTTATCGGACTAAACACCGTGTCATGCACACAATCTCCCCCGTCCCAGATGGATGTGACCTGTCTCATTACATGTGACTTTAGGCGCTGCAGAGATCTGAGCCCAGACACGTCACTGAGCTCCGCCTGCATCCACGGGAACGGCGGTAACCATGGCGCTGGCCGGCATCAGCCAGGTCCCCAGTTAGTGGTTCACTTCCCCTCATGCTCGTCATGCAACAGCCCGACGACCGTTGCAGGCTCCCAGCGACGCCCAAACAGCTGGATTGCTGCTCTTCCATCTGCGTTTGGCTTGATATGGGGGGGCGTTTCCCGGTGGGCTCCCGACATCCATGATGGATCTGTGTATAGCGGACCTGCTAATCTACCTCGGAATGCCCCGACGGCCAATCAGAGCATGGCTGACGCCTGCCAGTGTCAGCACAGAGGAGGTCCGTATCGAAATTCGGTTCATTGCGTCACGTCGTGGATTTTGTGGTACAAGTGCGACCCTTATTACGTTCGGCCTGATCCAGCGCTTGCAAGTAATTAGGTTAATTAAGAAAATGGTGTTCGACAAAGAAGCACAATTGCACCGTTGTGGATTCTCACTGGGCTAGGTCCAGTTCAAAGCAGTGCCGTTGTAAATTTGAGTGTTCAGTTCCTCCTGAGAGCATTCAGACCATTTTCTGGTCCAAACAACAGAGAACAATGTTCAGTCAGACAGGCATTTACAACCCTGGCTATATGACAGCAATAAAAAGCACGGCAAATTAGCCATTCTGCCGGCCTTCAGCCAGATGCCGAGCCGAGGCTGTAATAAGACTTAATGAATAGTTTGAGTTACCAGATTATTTTGCAGGAAATAAACACAACATTAACAAGCCCTAATCGCTAATGAACTTATAATAAACCCGCCCCTCGTGGCACGTGTCTCTGCCGTCAGTCCTCCGTTAGGGAGGCCGACGAGTCGATTGCCACAAAGATATATCTTTCTGGAAGCCACCCAGAGGCCTAGGGTCCGTTGATAGGGCAAATTCCAGAACCAAGGCCGATTTCATGAAGCGAATACAGTTGAGAGAACCCCGCAGCGTGGACTGTGGCCCTGGGGGGGTCTCACGTTCTTGGGATGACGAGGGGGGGGGGGGCACGGAGATGGCAGTACTCTGACGAGAGGCCCAGCATGATTCCGGGGCAGGATTACCAGTGACTAAAAGAGGCTTCCTGGACTGGGAGCCTCACTGGTTTACAACTTCCTTCTTGTGGCGACAATCCTACACAGATATGTGTCAGGCTGTTGAACAAGAGTGACGACGTCCCAAACACGAGGCTGGGGGGGGGGTGGCTCCTGCGGGGGGGGGGGGGGGGGGGGTCACTTATTTGCGTGGTGACCGCTACGGAATTTTTGGGGTGGATGCTCAGGTCTGGAAAACCGCGCAGCATCTCCCAGCTCAAAATCGCCCCCCCTTGGGTCAAGATGGCGGGTAGAGGTAATGTGTCTAGCGACTGGGGGGGGGGGGGAGGCACATGGTATTGCCACATGGGCGATTCGTCGCCTGGCAACCAGCCCCACGCTCAAGCGGGGTCTCAGTGGCCGGCGTATGGCTGGGCTCACGATCTAGATGCTGATCTCAGCCGCGGCAGCAGGTTCGACAAACATCCTGCTTTAGCTCGGCGCTGGTGATGGGGAAACAGGGACGACACCCAGGGCTCAGGGGCTTGGGGGCCCAGCCCCTTTTCTGGTGCCAGCAAAACAGTATGCACAGCACCTGTGTGACCCCCCCCCCCCCCCCCCCCCACCCCCACCAACTAAGCCATGGCACAGCGACTATCCGCGTTTGCCAATCAAGCCATCTGGGGGAGAGGTAATGTCATTCCTGGACATTCCACAAAATAAATCGGCAATGCCCCCCCCAAAACACTCACGCAGCTCCGTTAAAGGAGAGGGGGAGGCGCCTCATTTAGCCCACTCTGCAGTGGGGGGTCCGCTGGCTGGGGGGGCCAGTGAGCCCTAGGTGACACCTCACACCTCATTATTGCGACTTTCCTACCTATGTAATATTCCGTAGTTCGTGTCTCGTATTTTGTGAGCCCGTCAGGCACAAACTGCACCAGCAAGGCGACGTATCAGATGTCAGATGAGCTACTGGCTGGGCGCCAGGACCCAACAATCCAAAACAAAACCCTGGTCATGTAATCCTGTGTAATTCTTTCATCATAACATTATACAACTTGTAAAATGTTCTGAAAAACGAAGCGTATCATTATTGCCTGCAGAAATGCCTTGCTGGTGAAACCGCCAGCTGAATAATAATAATTTATTAGCAGTCAAGTGCCAGGAGCCAGGCAGAGGGGATGGCCTGTCCGTGTGATCAGCATATCTGGTGTCCCAATTGTTGTGCCTATATGGTGGGAGACACAGGGAGCTTCTAAGCAAAGGCGCTCACCCGCACAAACACTCATCATCACTGACCATTTCCCCGCAGACATTCATGGGCCCCTGTGGTGTTGCTCACATTTCTGCAAATCGTCACATAAATCGACTTGCGGAAAAATATCATAATTTAATGCATGAACGGAAAGGAGGTGACCACTGTTTACATGGAGATTCTCCTACTGCACTTTAACGTACTTACACAGTTTCCGTCCCCTGTTACCTCTCTTCCACGGTTACATGAGGACCTGGTGAGCGATCAGTCATGGATTTGCAACATTGAAAACTCATTAAAAGTTATATTTCCTCAGGGTTGGGATGAAAACGTCCAGAGCGAAAGTGCTCGGGGATTTGTGGTCTTGTAAACATTAAAGTGTGCCAGTAAAACTTTATAAAGTGTTAGAAAGTAACAAGAAATCCAACAATGCAAACTCACAATTTTTTACTGTCCCAAGTGCATATACATCTGGCCCGAGTGGGAATGTATATTTACGTAACGCAAGTGGAAAATAATGTTATTAGGATCAAACCGTAAGCTTATTACCAAGCGTCTTCCGATACAGAGGAGGAAGGAAACGCACTACAACCTAGCTGCGATTATTAAGCTTTCCGTTCCAGCCCCCAACGGTCCTGCGCACAATTCCCAATACTGACACTAGGGGGCAATAGGAATCCAAAAATGTCTGACGGACGACGCTGTCGGCACTGGGCAGCTGCGACGAATCACAATTTACCCCCAAAAATAATAAAATATCTCAAAATAATTCTACTAAATTAACTTAGATTAGATTACGAGTGATAGTAATAGTGAAAACACTAGTACTTAAGCTAGTTATGTAAGCTCGTAAAACATAAATAAAATATAAAATGCGTTCAATCTATTAGGATTTAGATATATTTTAAAAAGTTACTCTCTGCACAGAATACTATTATGAAGATACTCCTGTACAAACAGACTTTTATTTAGGCCTATGGATCCAGAAATATATACAGTATACATAACAAACACAATATTGCAAACTGATAAAATATTTAAGATTAATATCATTGGAAAACAAAGTGATGAGATGTGCATTTATATCTACACAAGAATATAAAATTGTGTTCTATAGGCTTTTATATATTATATGCATATATATATGTGTGTATGAATATGTATACAGTATATCATTATATATATTTATATATATATATATATATATCTGAGGATTTACACTATACATATTTATCACCCTCTCTCTCTTTATATATATGTTTGCATTGTCAGTTTCCTGTGCCGGCACCGTCCTTCAGGACAGCAGCACGGTCTCCCCCCCGGGGGAGGGGGGGGGGGGGGGGCACACGGCCTCTGGAAACAGGATGTCCTGGCCTGTAAATACAGTATCACGCCAGCTCAATAAGCGCGCAGGGTGTTGAGGTGGACAGTATTAGGCACTTCCTGTCTGAGAGATGTTGGCAGGCCTCGCGCCCAAGCTCGCTGCACCCCCACGCGGCCCGGCGGTCCTCAGGGCCTGCGCGTCCTCCACCCCCCCACCCCAGTATGCCCCCCCCCCCCACACTGCCGCCACCTGGGTCTAAGCGCAGGGAAGGAATGCAGCTCTCTGATGGGGAGCAGTAAATCAGGGGAGCCGCGGAGGGGAGGCGAGCATGCCCATTGGTCAAGCCCCATCTCCGCAGAGGACCCAAGGAGTCCCGGCAACATGCCCGTCTGAAATTATGCCTGCTAGGTTGAAGCCCGCCTCATGGAGTTTATCCTCTCTACAGTGTAAAGATCAGGCTAATACCAGGTAGCGTGGTGGGTAAAGGCAGGAAGATTGGGAGATGTTACCTTGATGTTGATGAACCAGGAAAGCACAGTTTACGCCTTTGTACCCATAAGAAAAGCTCATAAGTCTATTATAACAATAAAAATATAGCCATGAATGGGTTAAACGGTATGAAATCGTCATCATGATAATGATAATATTAATAAGCAGGACACCGCGGTCGCAATGCGGTCTGGCCGGTGCAGACGGGCCGTGAGGCGGGCAGCTGTAAGCGATCGCAGCCGCTACCGGGGCCTTGAAGTCGGGCTACAATAACATCCACTCAGGTCACACAGATGACAAGGTGTGAAAGAGCCTGTTTATTTTAATCTCCCTCACAGAACCGCTCCTGCTCAGCCTTAAAAACAACAACGGCCTTGTCACACGGTCACACCCCCCCCCCCCCCCCACACACACACACACACACACACCACATTCACAACATAATTGTCTCTCCTGTCCGATGCTGGGTGCAATTCTGCAGCACGGACACACAGACCAGGATTCTTTATTTTGCTTTCTTTTTCAGATCCTGATTTAAAATGTGGCTATATTAAGTATAAATATTTCATATGCTATATTATGCTCTAGATATGTAACACGATTTGCTTCATTAAACTCACAGGTTCAGATTCTTAACTGATGCTGACATTATTTTATTTCTGTGGCTTTATTGTAGATAGTCAGAACTTCACATGTTATGTTTTCTGGCATGTTAATATCCACATAATGATGAAAGTAATTGTTTTTAATAATTATTCTGAGCTGCAGTAGGACAGTAACGGCGTGCTCAGACTGGGTAATGACAGGGAGGTCTTGGGGCCAGGGTTTGGGACAGAGTGGCACGCGGCCCAGAGCCACAGCTAGCCGATCGTTCCCAGGTAGTTCCTTTCCTGGAGGGGTTTTCCTGGAGCTGGACAGGCAGGCCCGCAACTCCCACCCCCCCTGTGGGGTTCATGTTCCCTGTTCGGAAACGGTCAGTTCCAGACTCCCTCTCCAGTTAAAACACCCTGATAGCCATGTTTATGAACTTGGACCTAAAAGAAGAGAGCTGGGCATCTGGGAGTGGCGGAGGTGGGAGGAGTGCAGGCTGCTAGGGTGGTCCTACGACATCCATGCTGAGCCATCAGTAACCCCCCCCCCTCCTTTATTGGCAATGAAGCAGTGCTTTAGTGCTGCAGTCCAGTATGGAAACTCCCAGCAAGAGAGCCCATTCAGAAAGCATAGGGCCATGGTGGGGGCATGCGGCGGGGGCATGCGGCGGGGGCATGCGACAGGCAGGCGTGGGTCCTGCGGGCAGGAACATGCCTCTTTCAGATGGCCTGTCACTCGTGTGGGGGGGAGCTGCGCGTCTGGCCAACTGCGTTGATATTTACGACCCTCCACCAGCGGTGCAAACAGAAATCTGCCACCAATGAAAGCAGCACTCTGCTCCAGACCGCGTGACGGCTTCCCCCTGAACGGCGACGACGTCGCGCGGAATAATAACTCTGGGATGTCAGAGCCGCTCGCGGTTTGTTGTTCTTGCGGCGCGGAGCTGCACTGCCAGGTCGAGTCTGGCCAGGAGAAGCAGGGGATGTGAAGCAGCCCTGTTCCTCTCGGGCGGACGGCTGCCGCCCATCCGCCCTCCCAGTCCAGGTGTTCCCTGACTGCCCCTGCCTGGGGGCAGCAAGCGAACACAGTCGCCCCTCTATCAATCAGCAGAGGGGGACTGGGCGAAGTGGAGGCGGAGAGTGTGGCCGGGACGTCAGAGGCCCCATGCAAACCATCCGGAGGAGCAACACAGGCCCCCCTGGCTACATCACTGCTGCAGAAGTGGGCTGAGACGCCCCCTGCTGACCATTAACCGCCACAGAGAAGAACCTTATATAGGGCTCTGGAAAAATGTTGTCTTATTTAAAATGCAGTTATCATTAGGTTACATATGTTGTACCAGGAAAGTGGAAAACAAATCACTCCCGTATATATTTTTGGTGCCTCAGACTGGCTTATTCCCTGCCTTGCCCCAATAGTTCCCAGGATAGGAGCTTCCGCTCCTCACCTTGATGTTTTCCGAGGGGCCGCACCAGCCCGCCGGGGCACCTCGCGACTCGCCGGCGAAGAGCCGCGGTGATTTTTCTCAGCGTGATTTTTCTTAGCGGCGCTAATGACAGCCATGTTAATGGTGTTGACACACCAGCGACAGCGTGGCGTAATGAGAGGAAGTAAATAGAAGGTAGCCGACAACGCGCCGCTTCCCCCGCCACACGACTAATGATCCTTTTCACGCCCGCTAAAGACACTTTGTAAAAATGACAACGCTTGATTCAGCGCGCCGAGGGCCTGTCGCCAGCGACGACCACTTTCCACGTCAACATTTCATCGGGGGGGGGGGGGTGGACGGGGGCTTCAAACAGAGATCGCTCATCATGGACCGAATGCAGGTGCAGGGCGCTAAATGGCTACATGCGAAGGTGGGAGGCTTGTTACCAGGCAACCGCTCAATTTGCTAACGTGCTCAGATGCATTGTGGGATATCAGCTATGTCAGGCAGTGCTGCACATCCAACCGTGCCCAGGAGCTCGGGGTGACGTGCATGTGTCAACAGCCTTGCCCGTGGTTCTAACCACAGCCTCTTCATCTTTTGTATCCAGAGCAGAATTTCATTTATCTGCTGTGTTTTGGCAGTGGGGTCACGGGCACTGTAACTGGCGCTGTTTGAGGAACTTGACCCCAAATCCTTTAAAGTTGGGGAGATTCCCCCTCCCGCTCAGACCGTTTTACCTTACCTGCGGACGGTGCTCTCCTGTCCCGGGGATATCGCTGTGCCAGTGACCCGCGCCTGAACCTGAAGATGAAAAATTCATTCACCTCGAGATGGTCTCGGCGAGAGCCTGAAGATTGATGCGCGTGGCAGACTGTATGAGTAACGACGTCAACACGCAGCGTGGCGAAGGCACCCTTTGTTATCGTCTCTGAGTTAAAGTGACACCTCCTCGCAGGCTAACGGGGAAACACAGGATTAGAGACCACACCAGCCTGTCCCCACCCTCTCCACATGTAGATTATGTAAATTATCCACACAGAGAAGTCTAATTTAATCACCCAGCATCGAAGAATCCGCAGAATGCGAGCGATACGAGTGGTCCTCTGCTCCTGGTGGATGAGCCGGGCTGTGAGGGAATATGGAATATTCTGTGTGATTAGCGTACCAGAAAATGTTGGCCCTCAACGCAGGTGGCCCTGGATGTCTGCTATTAATGGGGGGGGGGGGTGTTGGGTGCTGAGGAAATCAGTAAGCGACAGTTATAGGATTGTGGGCCCAACTGGGTGAGAGAGGTGGAGCTATGTGACTCATATGCAAATGAGGAGGCTGTGATTGGCTAGATGACCGTGCACATCTGTGCGGGCATGAGGGGGCAGGACCATGGTGTAGGGGTAGGTCGGTGCAGCCCAGGCGTCTACTGAGCAGGGGTAAAGTGGGGGTGGGGGGGCACTGACCCCAGGCTGAACTTCCAGAGAGACGGAGGGGCCGGCCAAAAAGGTCAAAGGTCAGCCTCCCTGCTGGCCACAAACAATAACTTGATTTAGCTCCCCAGCCATTGCATGCTGCTCCATCCACACCAGATATAATTAGAGTATTTGCAAACTTTCAACAGATCTCATTAAGAGGCATTTTAATGTAACATTATACCAGCACTGACTCATGCTAATTTTTCACCTGTTCTTCCTACAGTGAATTTTTAACAATGTTATGTGACAGTGTGACCTAAGGCAACCTATCACTGTATTTTGAAGCCAACAATATGTTGAAATTATTTGTTTGGAACTGCAGATAGAAGATTTTTCTTTGCAATTTGTCATAAAGGTTTGCATTCTTTATTCATCCCTCTTAATATCACAGGAGGCCACAAAATGATTGTATCACAGCACCTGAATTTTTTAAGGTTACCGAAATTATCAGAATTATAATGTCACTATTTGTGATCTCTGTTTTTAAATGCAAATTGCAGCAATGAAGCAGGCATTATGCTGGGATGATACAGGAATAGGGGAGAGCCGAAAGAAGACCTCGCCCCAAAAGCAGCCGTTCACAACACCGTCAAGATCATAAATTCACTTTTATCTTGTGTGGGTGAAGATGAGCCCTTCCTGACTTAGTTGAGTCAATTAACAGAATCAGCATAGCGCATGAAGTTCATTAACGAAAAGCCGAAACTTCATCACGCTGAGAGTACGTGAGGGCAGTGTTCCCAGCCGATGACATCCCCCTCGGCATTCTGGGAGCTCAGTCGGTTCGTTAGCGAACTTGGCAGTCTGGTCAGCTTCAGGCGTGTTTAAAAGATGTGTCTAGGATCAGACACACAGCATAATGGTCCACGTCGCTGTCCGCGAGGATTACTGCATATGTTCGAAGGGGTCCCAGAGGGCCGCGGAGTGTGGCATCATCGCCCCCACAAGCATGGGACAGTGGTGGTGGCCTTGCTGCCATTGTCACGCCGCTTCTGGGGTCGAGACGCCTTGACCCAGGATCCGGACTGAGGAAGAAAACACTTCCTCATGTGCCTGAATGATTATCCAGCAGCCTTCCAGAGGCTTCGGAGTCATATCTGCCCCTTGTGAAGCTGAGCCTGGTACACATGGGTCCCCTGTCCACCCCCCCTCCCCCCGCCCCTCCCCCGAGCCTCTCGCACCTTGGTTTTACAGGGCCGTTACAACGGCCAGAGGGATTCACAGCATATCAGGCATGAAAGTCAATATTTAACCGGGTTTATTACATCAAGGCAGCATTACATACAAAATGGTTGGCATGTGATGTCAAAGCAGGTGTGGGGTTTTCATGTAGGATAATGGTTATTCACTAAGTAATGTCAACGCAGTTCTAGGGAAAGTTTAATCCATCCATCCATCCATCCACCCATAATGTAGAGATGCTGTCACTCAGTAATAAACGCCGCTTTACACCTGTGTGTATCTCTATGTTGCACATTGAGATGAATTAGTTTGCTGTACCCCCCCCAGGTCCTAAAGACAGAGTGTTACCAACTGCGAACCTCTTGGCTGTCCTTGCACTCTACCCAACCCCCCCCCCGAGATGGATCGTCTGACAAGCGACCCGGGTGATTATGCTCTTTGATCAGGCAGCAGGATGGCTGTTGTAACCACGTGCCGGTTAAGATACATCCTGGATTTGAGAGGGGGGTAGCTGATGCCCACCTGGGCTGGGGTAGACTATAACCCCCCTCCCCCCCCTCCAGGTATGAATCTCCACTAAATAGAACAATACAGAGCTCATAAATCTCAGTGAGTTATGAATTAACAGACTTTTGACGATCGGGTGCGTCGGGCCTTCCTGTGGACAAGTTTCGACACTCGTGAGAGGCTGCAGTCCAAGAGCTGTTACTTGCGGTCACGGTGCCAACCGCGGGGCTCGTTTCCGACAGCCTTGTCGAACGTAAATAGACACCACTGCATCGCAAGAGGCTGCCGTCCACCACCCAGTTTGATGTCTTTAAAAAAAAAAAACATCGGTCAGTATCACAGAGCTCCTCCAAACACCTGACAGGAGCTGCTGTGTGTTTTCTGCCGGCCGCCCTTAGCCCGACGCTGAACTCTGCAGTTAATATGATGCAGTTATGATTTTTCCATCAATCAAAGCGAGAGGCAGGTCCACTCTCTAACCTCACAGCACTGCCTCGCAATCTAATTGTGCCGAAGCTTCATCAGTTTCCAGAACAATCAATTGGTGCTCTCTGTGGGCGCAGGCTGCGGCCTGCTGCACCCGCTTTATTATCAGCTTCATCTTACC
Organism: Paramormyrops kingsleyae; assembly: GCF_048594095.1. NCBI lineage: Eukaryota > Metazoa > Chordata > Actinopteri > Osteoglossiformes > Mormyridae > Paramormyrops > Paramormyrops kingsleyae. The sequence continues at coordinate 14,533,546 of NC_132812.1, forward strand.
TGCGTTTTGAACGACAGAGCTGGGAGGCCACGCAGCCGGCAGCGGGCCCTGCTCCCCTGCCCTCCATCATCGCCTCCTCGCTGTATCTCCTCTGACAGGCCGGCTCCCAGGCGTGGCTCTGGCTGGGCCCAGGTGCGGGCGAAGCACAGGGGCAGCACTTGGGGTGGGGTCTGAACTTTTGAACCAACGGAAGTACACTGCTGCGGGTGGGCTATCGATAGGGGAGCAGATACAGAGAGACAGGCCTGGGATTGGACCCCTTCCCCCTACCCTGACCCCAGGGCTGTGTCCTGAGACGTCTCTGATGGACAGTAGAGGAGCTAAACAACCTTAACACTCCTTGATGTCTTGGAGCAAACTGGATGCAGGTCCCCAATGTCAGAGGTAGTGAGATCCATCCTGTGCACAAGGGCCATTCCACACAAATATACCCACCCGCCCCTCCACTGCAAAAACGGCAGGCACGAGACCCCTCATTCCGCACAAATTCTGCAGCAATTAGGCAACACCGGTAAACTGACACTGTCCAGATTTGAACCTTGATACCCACCTGTCAGATCGCCCCTCGCTCGGGCAAGCAGCTTTTTGACACGGTTGGACTGTCAGTTCTCCTCAGCCCCCGTGACATCCTGCGTCGGAGTCCTAGGACACCCCGAACAGAAGCACAGTGCCTTCCTTCTGCATGCACACCCTCCGCCACACACCACACCACAGCTATGCTGTGACGTGTCGTTCTCAGTGGCACAGAAACAATCGCAGTTCCCCTGCTGTGCCTTATGGACGAGCATGCCAGAATAAAGCAGGACGTTTTACATGCGACGGGTCATTCATTCACGCTGCAAGATCACAGATACCAAAGTAAAGCTGAAATATGTATTACTGCCGCTAAGCTGTGCCTTAAAACCCACTCTGTTTACTTTGCTCAAAACTTATTTGTTTAACTTGTGTTGCGCTGGAGATGAAGATTTATGGCTCCTTTATGGCTGCTAACAATACCAATCAATAATCATGACTGTCCCAGCATCGTCTTATTTCATAAATCAAGCCCATTCTTCTGGGACTGACAATGATCATCTCCCAAAGACACACAATGTGGCCCTAATTATGCAACACACAGTTATTAGAGTGACATCTATCATGCCCTTAAATCGTTTTTATGAAATAAAAACAAGCAATTAAGAGCACAGAGCAAGGAGAAACAGCAGCAAACTGGCATGTATTCGTTAGGGCTTGAATCGACTCCTGCGGAAGCCGCTGCTGATTGGCTGATTTTAATAAAGTTTGTATGGGTGATTCTGCTTTCTTTATCTAATCATGACCAAAAATCCATATGCCGCACAAACTAATGCAGCTCACAGAGAATCTGCTCTGGATTAAATATATTTCAGGCTGCTTGACATAAATTCTCACGGACAGAATATCTATCACTCTCTTTCTACAGACCCACATCACAGTATGTATTACAGATGGTGTAAAATACCCCAGGAACAGAAATTCCTCCTTCACCACATTCTTTATGTTGCTTCGGAGTGAAATACATAAAGCTTCTGTCAGGTTTAACTAACTCAATCGTCTAGCAAGTGCTTCGGCGAGTCAAACTGAATGAGAGCGAGAGGGTAAACGTGGAAGTCGGCTGAGATCTGTTTTATTCTGTTGTATTCATTGTTTTCCCCACTCGCTCCAGCCCTGGGTGGCAGTGTTAGCCTGTGCCCCCGTGAGACGGACATGTCAGACCCATGCTCTGTAGCTTGATTTCCTCCCGAGGTAGCAGTAAAGTGTTGAGGGGGGTGGAAAAACATGTAAAGTCACAGGAAGAGATCTCAGAACAGGCGCAGCCGAAAGTGGAAACGTGTCCCGACACCCTAGCGGTTCTCCTTCTGGCGTCGCCGTAGGAAACGGGGCTGCGTCACGGATACGGCCCCAGGGAACGAGGCGTGCACAGAGACCAATTCAGTTATTATTTTGGATATGTATAGTACTGCGGCTGTAGCTAAAAACAGACATAGTTTCTACCAGGGGACATTTTCCACCAGATCTAACGTTATCTCAATCTTTTTAGATATGGACTTTGGAAAATTGGGACTTCGAAAAATGACTAGGATTTAGGAGAATTATTAATCTTATGCTTCATAAGGATTTTATGGATCTGTGAGAATTAGTGGAGATCTATCAAAATATATCAGTTGGTAAGGGACCGTGAGGTTCTGTGAGAAGGTCAGTGTGGATGTGTGGACCTGTATGGATCCGTGAGGATCTAAGAAGATGTGGGGATTTTTTGAGTAGAACATGAGAAGTTGTGAAGGTCTAAGAAGGATACAAGAATCTTTAAGTGTCTGAGAACCTGAGAACTTGAGGACCAGAGTGTTTTTAAGGAACAGTGAGCATGTGACAGACATTTAAGGACACGGGGATATCTGCAGATAGTCAATTTAAAAGCACAGCAATCCTGTCGGCGAGATGCTCTTCCTTTTCAGCTGGCATGTGGGCGTGTTTCTGTAGCTTCCTAAACGGCGCTCTTGGTGCCGACTGTGGCTGGCGGCCTCCGCCCTGGCCCAGGCGTGCCAGGGAAAGAACCTCCTTTCCTCTGGAAGAGCTCATGTTTATGGTGACAGTGTTTACATTGGCAGTGTCTGAAAAACGGGGGCCTGCTTCAGCCACACGTGACTGAGGGGTCCGAGATAAACCAGCAAATCCATGTGGATCTTATATTGACAGAATAAGTATATATCTCACTGTGGAGGTTAACAAAATAGCCGTTAATGCAAAACCCCAGAGCTCGTTATTATTATCTCCGAATAACAGATTTTTAACACGTACCTTAATAGCTGGTAATAAAACTGAAACCACACAGACTTCTTGGAGGGTGGGGTGACTCCCCTTTCCGGCTGCTGGTGAAAGTGCGAGGTGGGAGTGATCTGAAGAGCTTTAACACTTGTGATAAAAACTCTCTCCCCCCCATCACTGGTCTGGCCAGACTGGACTGAGGCAGGGACTCTGAGGACGCCCCCCTTGGCCCCCCATGGCCCCCCCGGCCGTGCCCAGCCCCGTAGCCTGTGGCTCTCTCAGACACAGCATTCCCGCACTTATCATTAACGCCATTAAGCCTGGCAGCTTCCATGACTCTCTGCTTTACATCATTGCCGCAATTCTGCTAGCATTCCAGGGCAATCGGGGGCAATAAACCGCTCCCCCCCCCCCCGGCAGAATCGTACGTAGTAGTGGCTAAAGCTAAATGCACGTTAAAATAAACATATGTGAGGAGACAGCAGAAGTGTTCCTGTGCCTCCATGCAGGATTAGCACGTGGGAGTGAGGGAAGGGCCAGTCCATTAGGAGATGTGAATGTAAGCGGCTCTTCCCAGACGTCGCTGTGTGGCTCTGATGCTGAGGGGATCTGAGCAGTGACAGAGAGGCTTTAAATTCTCATGTGATGGAAGAGGATAACTGCTGACCTCTGCCAAGCTTTGTGACTTAGAACGTCATGTGTTCAGGCAATATTTCCCCACAGTGCTCATATGCTGAAGATCTCTGTTTCTAATACCGACACTCACTGTCTCATTAGCGCACGTTTATCATCATCCCGTGACGGGTTTTTAAGCCACCTTAAATTGTTCTGTTTTTAACATATTGGTAGGAAACTGGCATTGTTTTTAAAATATGCAGATGCAGTTAGTTTTTTCTTTTGTTTTTTTTTTTTTCTTGTTGTTTTTTTTCCAGAAACCCTGTCAGAAATCAGAGCCAGAATGAATCTGGACATCCACAAAACATTTTGCTGGAAGTATTAACATTTAACACCCATATCATTGACAATTAGGTATGAAGATAAATGCAAATCAGCTAGGCAAAAACAACTTCCCTCCTTCCATTTTCCAGGTAAACCTTGCACTACACTCTTCTCAGCAGCCTTAAAATAAATACATGTAAAAACATGCAGAGCAAAAAGGTGAAAATAGCCTCTTTATGCTTTCTTTCATTAAAGGGACAATGCTGCGTTTCCGGATTCCCATTTGAGAATATTTTCCGCAATATTACAAACGTCCATTAGGGGGAGCTCTCACTCAGCTCTGAATATCCGCACAAGCAAACATGACACGGGACTTGGACGAGACCTGGTATGTTGTCAGCGGTAGGTAATTATGGACTTTATCCGTAATTCTCGACAAAGTGCAACCTTTTATCTGCAACACGCATTCTTAACTTGAATAACTTGAATAATTTCGTTTTGTAGTGTTCACTTAACCACCTCCCCCTTTAAAACCCAGTCCTGCCAGTGGTAGATCACAGACTTAGCATCAAGGCTAAGCGCACGCCTTTTAATTTGAGCACGTGGTTTCATAGAGTTATTCGTTTTTCTATGTTACAAATGTGTATGTCATAATATTTTTCTGTATTTACTACCTTATTAAGTTAATGCCTTGTTAACACTGCCATTGACATTATTTTCAGTGCCTACAGTACTGCATGATAGCGTAGGCCGCCTTACCCCCGGGATTAACCACAGTTTAGCACACGTAAACCAGAATTGTTAAAGATAAGATGTTTCAGTAACTACTTACTTAACTGGCAGTTATTATTAAATGCCTTTAAGTCCAGCAATCTTCCTTTGCAATAAATAAACGTTTAAAAAGCCTGTCACCAAATGTAAACTTGATATTTAGATTTTGCAACCAAAAACCCCAAAGGCAAAATATGCCAAAGCATGGCTGGGTTGGAAGGTCGACTTTCTACTCGCAAGCGGGCTCTGGCTTATTATCTCTACAGTAGTATTTAAGAAGGGCCCTTTTTATTGAGATCTGGTGGCGAATGCACACTTCCCGACCTTTACAAATCCCTTTGTATACGTGGGTTAAGTGCTGCAGCATAGCACAGGCTCGCAGGCCAACGGCACTGTGACAGAGAATTAATCTTCATGACAATCTCCGTGAAAATATTCCCCGTGTACGGCTGAGTTTAGCAATCCTCTGGCACGGGCCTTATAACTTAGTAAGCAGAACAGGCTGAAGTTGGCCCAGCATCTGCAGTATAATCATATTAGTGTAATTTCAGCCTGATGAAGGCCTTGCTTCATTTGCATCCTCTGAATAAGCTCAGCTGATGCTCGGCCATTTCTGACTTTATTTGTTTTCTGTTTTTTTTTTTCTTTTCCTGCTGGGGGAAGGGCATCGTGGCGGCGTTTGAATGTTTTGTTCTGCCGCATTCAAGGACCGTCCGGCTCGCCTCTCTCACAAAATTTGTTACAGATACGACGTCTGCAGATAGTGATGGAGGAAAGCATTGTGTGCAGGAGTGGGGGTTAAACGAGATCTGATGTAAGTATACGGAATGTCCCCCTCCCGTTACTGATATCTGTTTGCTTTTGTCTGGCAAAACTAATGACACCGTGACAACGACATATCTGCCACGCAGCAAAATCGGCATTTCATTTGCGCCATCTTTTATTTAGCGTGGGCTCCACCGGAGCACGACCAAAAGTGACGTTCTCTCCCGACAGAATGAACCACATCTGGCCATATGTGATTCTCGTAATCCTGTGGCGGGGGGGGGGGGGGGGGGTGGGGTGGCAGCGGCGACGGGCGAATGTGTATTTCCCATGTGCCTCTGGATTCTGCTGACGGCGGAGGAGAGTGATGAGGTGGAAGTGGAATCACCACGCGCGACGGGGAGCACCAATTGGTCCCATGTTCCAGCTCACACGCACCCGCTCGCTACACGACGGGGGGAGCACTGCCCCGTGTAATGCTAAGTAAACCACAACCCCCCCCCTTCCCACACAACCACCACTACTGTCAACCAAACCTCCTTCCTCCCCCTGGGCTCATACAGTTGCCTGCTCGTAATGGGAAACAGCAAAAGCGTATATGTCCTTGTGCAAAGACTATGGAAATGGTGATGATGTTAAAACGCTGTTGTTTCATGGAGGAGGGTTTCCTGGGGTGGGGGGGGGCTGGCGGACGCTCAGTTTGTTTTATAACCTGTTTATTTTATTGCGGGACTAGCCATGAATCTAGGTAGCCTTCCGTTTAATCACCACTCTGTGGCGAAGCCCTTCCAACTGCCTGAAAGGTTTTATTAGGCAAACATTTGTTCCTCCACGCTGCCGAGCGGCGGAAGATGGGACTGCCTGTGCTCACAGCTGGAAATGGGATGCAGATGTGCTGAAGGCCTCACATCCAGGCCTCCAGCCTGTTTTCGCCATTTTTATGAGGCTCCTTTTATGGAAGTAAATTTCAGTTTCGCAGCAAAAATAACAATGCCAGCATTTACCAGAAAGCCAATTAGGCCGTGCGCAGGGTGAATACATTGATGGATTTTGAAAAAGGTGGGCCCCAAATATTTTTAGAAGATTAAGTTTTTTTTTTTTTTTTAAACAATAATTATATGCAAGGTGCAATTCATTTGTAATGCAGTAGAATAAACTACTGAATTAGCTTCCGATCAGGATAAACTTGAACTTGCGTAAATTTTTTCTTGAATGAAAGAACCTCTTGAAAGAAAATTATTAGAAACGTTGCACCCATTAAGGCTGCTTGTAGTTTTAAACCCATCATGTTGCATTTTAAAGCCTTAATTTACAGCCTTAGAATAGTATCAAGACAGTTTTTCTGGGACAAAATATCTTTTTAGAGAAAATGTAGGACAAACAGAGAATGTATCCATTGGTGCAATTAATTTTTTTCTACTAACGTTTTTGACTGGTATTTTTTTACCTTTGCTGTCTGAATAACAGTGAGCTCTCACATTAAGATAGGTAGATTTATAAACATTAACCTACAGGCCTACTGATGATTCTGTATAATTTTTTTTTGCTTCACGGGCAAGTGGCAGCCTTGGCCTCTGTACAATGATATCATGGAGAGGCTGCACGTTTGATTTTATGTAATTCTCTGACCTATATCACTTGGCGGCAGGTAATGTTTCCATGCACGAGCCACCCCTGCTTCGCTGAACACAGGGAGAGATTTGTAGCCGGTTTCTCAAGAACGTATAAAGGCAACGATTTCACGTAGATGACGGAAGTTAATGGAATTCTCGATCTGAAGGAGTTGTCCACCCAGGGTGTGTATTAAAGTTCTGCTTGGCAAACGAAGCCCAGAACTGGCAAGGTGTTCTCTGAAATGACGTCCAGGGGAGCCCACAGACGTGGGCTATCTCTCTGAGGTTCTGTGTTATCAGTTTGGCCTGGAAGCGTTACATACCGTTCAGTTGAAATGGCCACAATCCGGGCAAGCAAGAGGGCAAATTGAGAAATAAACATGGCTTAATGATAGGCATCGTGAAAAAGGGCTGCAAGTGGAAATTATATGATCTAAAGAGAAATGAAAGATGCATACTACCTTAGCATTTATGACGGAGAACTGGAAGTGGAGCAAGAACAAAAAAAACGGGATGAAATGAAAAGCAAATAATTAAACACTTGGCGAAGGAAGCAGACGTGTAGAGTCATGTGATATCGCATCATGAAATGAGCCGTCCCCAGATAGGGCGACTTTGATAGACGGGCGGCATTGGAGAAGCTGGTAGGAAATAGGGAAGGATGAACCCATAGAGAAACTCTTATTCCTTTACCCTGATTCTTTCTGGATGCAGACCAAGCAACAGCACAGCATAGGGGAGCCGACAGCCTTGTGTGTTACAAGCACGGTGCGGGCCACGCTCTCCATTATGGACCCCAGTGCCGATGCAATCAGGGATCCTCAACACGCTTCGCAAAATGAGATCAGCTTCCGAGCATGGGGGGAGGGGTGTGTGTTTTAGCCAGCGTTTTGTAAACATCCTCCTCTCAGAGTGGACTCTCCAGACCTGATTCTGCCTGAAACGTAATATATTTCCCCAGCCGCTCTGGTCTCGTTCTGGCCCCACAGGTGAGGTACGCAGGAAGGCTCAAAGGCCGCCTTGGCTATCGTGTTTCCAAGGCGAGAACCTGAAGCACCGCATCCGCGTTTCTGCAACCGTTATCTATCAATTAATACATCTGTCTGCAGTGGAGGGGTCCCGGGCCCTGCCAGCGGTCTGACCACGGCATGAACTCCTGCATTCCTAAAAAACACGGTCATCCAGGCTCTGCAATTTGTCATGTTGCGGGGGTTGACAGTGAAAGGTCATCCGCTCTCATCGCTGGAAGCAAGAAATAGCACCCAGATGAAAGCAGACGTCCAGGCTTTGGGTAGTACTGGGCTCCTCGTATTCATCCCGGACTGGGAAGAAGTACAATGCCCACTGTTTTCCCGTCCCTCATGCACAATGACACACGTTCACATTTATTTTGCAGCGCATGTATATTAGTGTATTAGTATTTATTGATTTAACTGTTGGTTTATGCACATATAAGGACGTGAATGACCTTGAAATTCCATAAATGTAACGCTCAGTTTGAAACTACACAGCGTTTGGTGAGTAGAGTAGATCCCTTCCCACGATGCACATCATGACAAGAGCTCCACCCTCTTTTTTTTTCACCCACATTCTCGATTTACTGCTCTCTTGGGATGCCGATGGCACCAGAGCTAGGCTGAGTTTTGCCTCCCTTACCAAGTGTTGTTCTAGATCAACTTCACCACATCAGCTATTCTTGCCTTTGGTTCCATGTTTCGGTTATGATCTCGAAGTGCATTTGGAGGTGCCTGAACTGCTGGGGGGGGGGGGGGGGTTGGGCTAGTGGTACCACAGTTGGGACAAAAGTTCTCTGTCTTTTGGTCTCTGTTTTTTTCGTCTTCTGTGAAGATAGCAGTCGGTGGTTGTGGGATAAAAGTCTTTCTGAAGATCCAAATCCCTCCCCCCAACTTTAAATTAAGCCACTTCTGACACCGCCCCGCAGATGGGACCGGTTTCGTCAGCGAGCCATCGATCACACAGATTTAAGCATAGTGGCATCGATTGATATCCGACCATAAACAGAGCATCTTTGATATGGGAGACAGCTGGGTCGGGGAGCTGGCTGCAGGAAACAGAGGCTGGCGTATGACGGGCAAATGGTCAAGTTCCTGTCGGCGGCCTCGTCTCCCCCGGCCTGGCGTGATTTACTCGGGTTCCCCGGCTTCCTGCTATTATTCTGCTTCCGAAGCACAACACAGGCACAGCCTGGTGCCGTGACACAGCGGCTCAGCGCTAATGACTCCTGCAGCTCATCTCTGCTTCAGGAACAATTAACCCATTGGCTCAGCCCATCGGACGCTGCCCCATTAAAATAATACTGCCCCATAAACAAACAGGCCGCTAATAGCCCAGGGATTAAAAGGGGCAGGTTGAGTAAGCTGCCCCTTGGACTGCGGGTCATTACTGAGCTCAGCCAAACGAATGGAAAAATGTGTTTGGGCATAGAAGAACTTGCAGTTCCATGGGATACAGAGCTGAGGCTGGGATACTATGGTGATTCCTAATTTAGAAGACGGGAGAAGCATCATGGCAGACAAAATGCACATGTTAGTTCCCTTTGATTTGTTGGAGGTTTATGCTATCCCACAATCCCCCTTATCCTCACTGTTTGCAGCAGCACTCGTCCAGTTGGCTCCAAAGTGTCGAAAACTGTAGCCTCATGGGATAGCAGCCCCTAGCTCAGGGGTGGGCAATCTTATCCACAAAGGGCTGGTGTGTATGTGGCTTTTCACTGCAATGCCCTAATTAGATTACTAAGTAGAGGACTGATTGGCTGAAGAGTCCTCATACCTGGGTTTGAACAGCTGACCTACAGGTTATCCCAAAAACCGGCATTCACACGGGCCCTTTGCGGATAAGATAGCCCACCCCTGGCGTAGCTACATGTGGATGCCTGCATGAAGCAAAATCTACTGGTGGAGTAACAGGATGCTGGCCAGGGATCCATCAGACCGGACCTTTGGAAACATCAGCGGGAAGCTAGATGCGGTTTTCCCTTCGGGCTGGAGGCTCACATGTCGCCCAACGAATGGCCGTAAAACTGCATTAACGAAACATTAAACCATAGCGACGCGGTAGCCGGCTTGCCATCGGTGGGATCGATGTCCGAGAGAAGCTTTATGATGAGGGATGGATATGCTCGGTGCGTCCATCGTCGCTTGTGAAACATTTCTGCCCATGATAGGCGGAAACATGCATCCGTTATGAAATATCCGTGCCAGTTTATCCAGAGAGTTTTTCTCCCGCGCAGTAAGTGCATATACACACACACACACACACATCTGTAACATTTATCTGTCGGCTTGCTTGTTTGCCCAAGGCTTTTCTTACAGGTCCGTGAAAATAATAGGTGCATGTCATTAAGTAGGGAAAGTGGGATGTGAGTAGATGCCAGAGAAAAAGGAATCCATAAAAGGTCTGAGCCAGAACCACCCAGGGTGACCAAACCCCCCCCCTCCCGACTGATCTTCCAGCCAAGAGCTGACACACACAAATGGCATGGGAAAACCAAACTCAATTTGGCTCGCCATTACGTATTCCTGCACAACCTCTCCAGCCTAAGTGCTCTGTGCTCATGCCTCAGTTGCGGCTTTATAAATTCATAAGGTTATGCGACCAAGCTGTGGCTTGCTCACCGTGGCGATATTACAAGTTCCATTACAATTCCCCTTTGAAATTACAGGCTCTAATTAAGGCTACTGAACTGTGTACTTCAGTTATCATAAGTCTGCATTATACCAGGCAAGTGCTTCCCTCAGCTCTCGACCACAGCAAGATTCTTCAGCGTTGGTGCCCCTGATTAATAATTAATCACTTAGTTTCGTTAAAAACATGCTACACGTATCACATCAAAAAGACGCACACACATGCTTGTATGCATGTTGTACATACTTTAATATGAAGAGGACTTAGTAAACATCCATATTTCCCAATGATCCACCTACATGTTTGTACTGATTAGATTCTCAGTATTCTCTGTCCTAAAGACAATTATTTTGGGTGAGGGTGACTCATTGTGTACTACAGTGACCTCACACTTCCAGGTGTGTTTCTGTCTGGTGCACCAGCATCTTCTTGTATCTAAGTGCACAACGAAAATGTTTGGTAAAGCTTAACATTAACTGCATGTTCATGAAGGATTCATGATGCATTCATACAACATTCATAAGCAGCGTGTAAGTATACCTTCCTAACACCCTAACATACCATAACAGCTTTAATATACATTAAGAGCAAACATGAAATGATTATATGACTATAATGCTTGTTATTATATATAATAACATAACATTAATGTTTATATGAGGGAACAACATACAGTGTATGTATAATAGATAATGTTTATTAATGTATATAAAAGCTGTTAAGGTGTGTTAGAATGTTAAGGTATACGTGCACGCTGCTTATGAATGTGCTATGGATGCATTATGAAGGTGCATTGAATATTCTACGAAATGCATTATAAGGGCGTCATGAAGGTGCAATTAATGTAAAGCTTTGCGAAATATTTTAAGCAAAATCATTAAAAATTATGGTATTAATTTGTGCCTTTGTTATATATATTCTAATTTTTAATGTCACATATTCAGGACTGATGATTAATGCATCTCTCTTATCAATGAGAGACTCCAAAGAATGGACAGTAAGCAGGGATGAGCCTCACTGATCCCTCCGTTCGTTTGTGTTTAATCATTTGCATACAATACCCTGGCAGTACAGCTGGATCTCATCACCCCATGGTTGAACCCATGTCATCGATTAAGTGTCCAGGGCTTCTGCCAGATATTGTCCATACAGTCCTTCGAGCTTTACTACAGTCAGCAGCATTCGAACAATGGCTAAGGATGCCAGACAGCAAACATAATGAATCTGCTGGCAAAACTCTTCTCGGTGGAGTAGACCAGCCCCGTGCTTAACTGACAAGCCTCAAGCGGGGCTTCTCCCTCCACCAGCTGTTGACGTTTGAGAGACTTGTCCTAACAGATGAGCACCGTTCCCAGAAGTTGCCATAATGAGCCTTGGAGGGTAACTAAATGCTGTCCACGGGGCCTGCTTTGAGCTGGAAGCTGCCATAGAGAAAATAGCTGGACTAGCAGAAATTTCGCCCTGCGGTGAAGGAGTCTGAACATGTTAAATAGGTCTACGTCATGACTGGGACAATGCCTTGGGGCAACGTTTTTGCAGTTACAACTATGTTTCTTGCCAACTTTTGGTCCTGCTGTGCCTGGCAGCCATACCGTCAGCCCTGGTTTGGCATCATAGCCCGAGCCTGTAACTCCACCCACTTCTAACATTCTTCTGCTAATACCAGACACCTCATTCCACTGCTCCTTCAAGTTCCACCTTGATCTTCCAGATCCTGATATACTCCCACTTAGTTGGTCTGTGACAGCATTAATTAGCAGTCCTGTTATTTATGGAGGGGGTGACGGCAAATCAGCCATCTAACGTTCCTCCAAGTGTTTACCCTCTGAGTTTCACATAGCATCCCACAGGAAAATTCCTGTCCTTAAACTTCTAACGTCCTGTAGAACAAGCCATTAAAGATCAACGGTCTTTGTCACTCCGTAAATTAAACAGGGGGTCTGCGGACCGTCAGAATGTGATTAAAGTGTGTCTGTCAATGGTGCCCCCAACTGGCCTGCCCTGCAAAGAGGCGGCTTTCGTCTGGAAGAGCCCCCCAGCAAGTGAGAACGAGTGAAACGGTGGAACGAGTCTCCTCCCAAAAGCCTTTGGGGAGCCTGGTCTGCAGTAATAGCATAGGCTGTGTGACATTCAGCATCGATGGAGGACAACATCTCACAGGAGACCTCAAGGCACTGCTAGACCAAGGAAGCATGGGCAGAACTGTGCTGAACTGTCAAACGCTCCTGCTAAAATTATGGGTAGGGAAGATGTCTGTGTTGGCATTTTTTTTTTTTATGGAATAAGAATTCCTAATGGAAGCAGAAGGCAAAAATGACAAAGGCAGCTGAAGTGCAGAACCTCTTTATAGTTTGTAAAGATGGGGGAGGCTGCAGGTGACCACAGGCTGTAATAAAACCATATGTTAGCCCTTATGAAAATAAAACGTGAGGGTAAGCGGACGATCCATCTTCATTAAACCGTTTCCCTCACACTTATCTAACTGGGAACGTGCTACGGGAGGTCAGAGCCACCGTTCCTCTCCACGGAGGCTCTGTTTTTAGAGAGGTTGGGAGTTTAAATATAGCGGCGAGTGGGGTCCGCACACCGCGTCGTGGCTCGGAGAAAGGCTGGTCCCGTGCCGACCGGCTGCTGTTCAAGGGCGCGCTCTGAGAGGCCCCCCCTCCCCGCCCCCGGCGTGTGATACATGGATGGCTGACAAGCACATACTGAGACATTTAGAGAAAGCTCTCACACATTGCCTTGCTGGCAGTTCGACGTAACCTGGAACGATCCGTGAGCGCCCAGCGAGGGCCTCATTAGAGCACGCTGTGTTAATGCGGAGTCCTCTGTACCACTTGTTTGTGTTTGTTTTTGTGGGAGGGGACATACGTGCAGGTTTTACTGCTGGTTTTAACTGCCAGGGGTTAGCATAAATGGGAAACTGGAAGCTTCCAGTCCGTAAAACTAAGGTGCCCCTGCCAGACAAGCAAGGGTTAAAGATCTGTCGGTGTGTCCAAAAGTAAAATGTGGTGGTGGGGGGGGGGGCAGTTTAGGCATACATTAATTACAACACTTAGAGTCTAACAGTATGATGAAAAGGGTGCTCTCAGCTCATCCAAAGAACACATGAAAGAGAGGCAGCGTTGGGCTCTTCCAACACTAATTAGATGATTTATGTTTTTTGGGAAATCTGAGACGGGGATGAAATCTTTTTATTTTGCTTATTCATAAAGAAAAGACTCAAACGGCTTTTAAGGATGCATCAGATGGATTGCTTTTTAAATTTTTTTCTTCTTCTTTTGAGTCACTGATGTTTGCCTAAATAAATGGCATGCAATCAATCTCCGAGCCCTCTGCAAAGTTTATTTTCTTGACTGGCTCCCGGTTGTCTGAGCTACAGTAGAGGTGCTCTCTCCCAACTCAAGGACAAGCCCGCCACGCCCCGAGCCAGCAGGTATCAGTCTAAATGTATGCAATCCTTTGGCTCCCCGTCCCGTGTGTACAACAGCGCAAAGGCTTCCATCATGTGTCTGTCTGAGTTCACCGCTGGTCAAAAAAACCAACATTCTACAAATTGTAGAAAAAAAAAAATCTATATATAGCATGAGGAAGTCCTAAACATGAGGAGCGTGTGGGTTTTTTCTCCTCTGGTGCGGTGAGCCACTTATGCTGCCTGGTTTTAAGGCATGCATTAATTACGGCGCTCCGAGGAATTGTGCTACCATGGTACCAGAGCTACTGCCCTTCATTGGAGCTGTGCTCCTCACTCCCTCCCTCTTTCGCTCTGTGTCACTCCTTAATGTGGCGCCTTTGTGTTCTCCCAGGGCTGCCGCCTTCACGGACACGCGACATGGGGACTGCTAATGTAATCATCCGTGACCCACGTTTTCCTGGCAAGTCAACCAGCATCCTTGTGGAACGTTCCTATTCGGAAGAAATGAAAATGTGCTCATCGTGCATAATTATCGGCACAAGCATCTAGGAGTTTCCTGGCATTATGCAGAACAGTAATCAGCATGAAATATAGGCTAAATTGCTGCTTGAATCAGGCCAAGGCCCATGTTTTGGTCATTTTCCTCTTTTGGGGTGATCTATCCTGCCAGAAGATGACTGTTTCATGCACATGGGCAGCTTGGGGTCCGATGAGGCGAATTCAGTTTGATCCTACAGTTTTCATTCACACGTTGACATGTGAGAGGTGCAATCATCTTTACAGCGTGCTTGGAGTTGTGGCCACTGTCCATGCTGCCTCGGACAGGAACCAATGCCGTGTAGAAGAAAACAACAGCAGAGTCTGTTATGCCTCCTCTGATCTTTCTTCATGCTCGCAGGCACAAACGTAAACGGCAACATGAAAGCAGTCGTGGGTCCCCACCATGACCGAGGACGTCACACAAAGGCAGATTGCACTCCGTGTGGGAGTTTGTTAGCTTATTCTCAAACAGCATGCTTCCACTGTAGTCCCATGCCTCATCAACACTGGCAATCAAACACCACTGTAAAAAAAAAAATACAGTCCATATTTTGATTTACGGGTCAAAGGTAGGCAGGGAAACCTGGTATTCGTGGTATTATGGACATTTAACAGAAGGTTTTGTTTGTTCTGATGTGTCTGAGCACACATTGCTAGACTGATAAAATGGTTTGGCCTAATTGGGATGGGCCCTGGTAGGGGGATTGATATGGGGAAACGGGCTGCAGCTCCATTTAACAGAACTGTGACTCCACTTACCCCTTGACACCTTGAGGATCTACAGCGCAGCGGGAAGGAGAGCGCATCCGTCTCAGGTGTTACAAAATATATGAATCTCCATATTATCCATCTGCAAATCGGAATGATCTAATTTGAGGTTATTCCCCTTCGACGGTACCAGGGAGGGGCGTGAGTCGCAGAGCATGAGAGGAACGAGATTATAAACATTTTTTAAAAATTGGTGAATCACTGCAAGAGAAACAAAATGAGTCTGACGTGGCACATGGCTCTCAAAACAGGGATTTTTGTCTCTCTCTTATTTGCCAGGTGCCTAATGAGGTCGCTGATTTATTTTACACATCTCGCGTGCCGTTAACTGCACCCAGGACATCCCTTCCAAGGTGTGATTAGAGCCCGTAATGCTGCATTTTATCACCATCTTACAAACCAGGGCTTCCTCACCTGCGGCCTTCTACACAATTTATTTTTTGTTTTGTTTTTATATAAACAGTGCTAATTATTTAAAGAGGACATTTTATTTTGGCTTAGCGAATTTCCTTATGCAGAAAATAAGGAAATGTGCAGAGTTTGACATTCTGACCCTTCCCTCCACAGAGTACGTATGTACAAGAGACTTCAGCTACAGTGAGACACTGTAGGGTGGATATTATTATGTCGGTGTTTATTAGCTGGGAGAAAGTAGCCACCCAGCAGAGCAGAGGGGCTTTTGTCGAGAGATGCATAGCAGCCATTATGCCACCTACCCGACAGACCGTTTATGATTACCACAGCAATGGCGTCTCGCATATTTTTCTTCCGGGTCGCACATCTCTTGTGTCATCTTTTCCACCCGTGATTTTAGGGGTGGTTCTCCGACCGCACATTGGTGGGGCGGCAAATAAATAACACCTGGAGGGCGAGTGACGGGGACAGAGAGGGGGAGAAGGGTCAAAGGGGGGGGAAAAAACGTCAACGAAAGCACCAAGCTCAGCTCTTCTCTGACTGTGAAGGCGCGGCCATCTGCACGAAGACGAACGCCCGCGCGGCCCATCATTTGTCCAGCATCTTACGCGACGTGATAGGCTTTCCACGCGGCACGCCAGCCCGCGTGCCGGATGATGTATGTGTTTCCTCAGTCCCGTGATTACTAGCACGGAGCCACGGAGCAATGCTCTTCACCTCATCAGTTCCGCAGGCTGCCCTCCAAGGTGGGTGAGGGATACGCCACAAGATGGCTTCTGACACGGCGGACAGCCAAGGCGCACGGACGTGAATATTATACACCAGATTTTGCCTCAGCTGCCGAGCGTGACCGGGCCTGCATCAACTGGGCTGGATAAGAAAAATTAGAATTTTAATAGAGTGCCTAGCAGCTGTAATTAAAAAGAATGATTATATTTTTCCTAGATGTACAAAAAAAAGCGGTGGGGTAGAGTGTGGGCCAAGTAGTGTTGGTGCCATTTTCACCATTGTGTTAATAACAATAAATATGGTCCTTAGATACCAGGAAGGGGGAGTTCTGAATGACACAGTTTTAAGGATGAAAGAGCAGAGAAGAATGACTTACCCGTATACCTTCTGTCTGCGTGGGTACAGGACATGAAGTAATGCTCTGTAGCTCTGCCCCTTGCTGAGAAGTCACATAAAAATGGAGCAACAAGACAGAGTTGGGACAGTCACAGTTGTGCAACCTTGTTTCGAACACTGGGATTTTTGTGTCCCCATCCCATATGTGGTAGTGTTTTCTACCCTTTGCCAGCAAAATCAACAATCAAATTGCCTGCTTATTTTGCAATTTACTTCTCTGAACATATCGAAAAAAATCAAAAGTGACGGTGACTCTGATACAGAGCTATACAATCACTTTGAAGCTGCCATGGGTTACCCCCTGTCCTAGGTTATTCCCTGTCTTCTGCCCATAGCTTCAGGATAGGGTATGAACTTCTGCAACCCTGCATAGGACAAGTGGGTATGGAAAATGGATGGATGGAGGGTCACTTTGAAGACATCCACCAATCACGTGACTTAATGGAAGGGAGGTCAAAGGTCAAAGACCATAGTGATGGAATTCCAACTCTTGGGTTGTGGTACTGGGGCACTCTACCAAAACCAATGGCTATGTCTGCACAGACCAAAGCTGTTCTTAGGAGAGAGTAACTGAAGAAAACCTTAGGAGATCACAACTGACGTCTTGAAGTTGGCTGCCCCCGGGTCTTATAGCATAATATTGCTAGTTGTGGCTTGCCAGAGAAAATCGTATCACTGGACACAGAGAAGACACAGCAGCAAGGGGTGATGTGTGGAAAGGCCAATATCCCTCCACCTCTACGAAAAATAATGAGAGTACACTCATATAAACAATGCAATACAAATGGCCTTCTGAAATATTTAGCAGCGAATCCCACTCTCAACAGAAGGACCAAATAATAGGCAACATATCTTTTTTTTCTTGAACTCCATGAGGATTCATTAATCAGAGGAGTGATCCTCTCTACTGTTCAGATGTTTTCCTTCATTCTGTTCCTATGGCCCACTGCCCTACTCATGCCAACTTTATTATTTCTTGCCCAGCAGGTGATAAATAATGACTAGCACCATGATTAATAAAGCTTAAGCAGTAAAGTTAAAAAATAAAAGGGGGTTGGGGGAACAAAATAACAACAACTGAAAGCAAAATTCCCCTGAAGGAAAAGAGGGGGTGGGGGGGGGGGGGGGGGGAACAGAGGAATGGGGGTGTTGTCAGAGCCATGGGAGGTGTCCACTGGTCAGTGGGAGGACGTGTAACACAGAGGACGCCAGAGTCTTCACCAGACCATAGCTGGGTCACAGCACTCTCAATCTCTAATGGACCTTTATGAATGATTCCGTCATTTATGAGATGCAGAAATCAACCGATTAAAGCTGTTCTTATCGTTTGGTTGGTTCCAGGCCATTCCACTCTATGGTCACCAAGAAATGTGTTGTGTTCTTGTCTGGTCACGCCACGGGGGTGGTCTTTTTATTATTTGTCATACAAATAATAATAATAAACAGGATTTAAAACAATAAGCCGGCAAACACGCAACAAATGAGAAGCTGAATCCAGTCAGTTCTTGGATGGCTGTGTGTATCAGGAATTCTTTAAACGACTGGTAAATTGAACAAATGTCAGGAGGAAAAGTGTGGAGTTTCTAAACTCAGGAAAGGATATAAATTAAATGCAAATAGTTAGCATGTTTCAGTGCCGTAGTGACCGTCAAGGCCTAAAATGTATAACGTAATTAAATGTAGCTAACACATTTACTGGGGAGAATGATTAATGACTGCTTTGACAGAACTTCTTAGCCTGAGTTCCTGTTTGCCCATCACTGCACGGGGGGGTGTGCATTTATTTCTAGAAGCATACCGGTAGCACTTTATTATTGTTGTTGTTGTTATTATTATTATTATTATTATTATTATTATGGAGAACAATTCCAGTGTTCCTTCAGGTAAAACCGAAGCACAGATAAGCTGTGTGATAACATCAGTCTGATCTGAGGTCAGTAGTGTCTCTTACTCTGGTTGACCTAGGGCTATACTGACCATCATACCAGACGCTGACCTCTGCAAGTTTAAGAGCCGGTCAGAGTCCCCATTAACAGCTTCATGGCCCTTGAAGAAGAAAAAAACCACTGCCTGAACTGTGTCTCAGGGTCTCCAAGTGCCAAAAGCAGTCAGTTAAAACATCTCCATTGTGTTGATGTTACTCTGGGAGAGAAGGCAATGTTGTGGCAAGATGACCTTGGAAACACTATTGGGTCAATTGGTGTCAGATTATGTGCCAACTCGCCCAAAGGGCAGGTCCTGGCACTTCTTGAGTCACTAATAATTCAGGTGAGACACGGAGGATTAAAAGACTCCCCACATCTCTCTGCAATGAATGATTGACTCAGGTGAAACTATCCAACAGGTCACAAGCCCAGACTGAGACCAGGCAGCCAAAAGGTCATAAAACATGGACAGGTTGGTTTTTGTAGGTAAGAATTTGTTCAAGGATTACCTACCTGGTCAAATGATGATAATCACCTGACATGAGATGTACCTGAAGGCACCCAGACTGGCTTCACTTCACTGAACACATTGTTTCATATGCTAGCTAGAGCAAAGCTGTTGGTACCAGCTGTACGATACATCATCAGAGCTATTTATGGCTTTCAGGGAACACAGCAATTTGTCACAGGTTGAGCTCTTCCCAAAATTATTTTTCTTGCAGTCTTACCTGATACCGATCTGAGAGTGATGTTATTATACCTGAGTGCATATGTGGAGCTCCAGCACACATACATATGTATGTGTATATAAACACGGGTACAGTGTATAGGGGTTAACAGATTCCAGTCTGAGTCCTGCCGATTTATGCTTGGAAGGCACATTAAATCAAGGCAGATTATATCATTTAAGTCAGAGATGAGGGCAGAGTTTCCTGAGGAAGCGTAAGCCAAGTTCCACATCAGGGAGGTGAATGCAGAGATGCCAGTGCCATTTGTGTGTGGGGGCGGGGGGGGGGGGCACAGCTTAAATCAGGATGATGGTGTAACAGCAGGTCACTAGGGTCACCTCTGTGCTTCTTGCCTGCAGATGGACGGAGGGCCACTGGGGGGGCCGTGATCCTGTCGCTCAGGTCATCTCGGCCTTGCCAGGGGGCCCCGGGGATGGACAGCAGGTGGTCGTTGGACAGGCCGTCCATCCCAATCGGTCGGGGGGGGGGGGGGGGGGGGTTATCGCTCTTCTTCATCAGCTAAGTTTAAGCTACAGCAGGCTGAGTGTCAGTCAGGTAAATGGAAACTCTAAGGCATGTTGGAAACTGGCATTTTTTAAGTACATTACAGCAAATCCTCCAAAGGCTTCACTGATGTATGCAATCTTAATTTTTATTACTGCAATTTATTACCGGCTCCCCAAGCTTACGACAAACCCAGCTGTCATTAACAGATTAATTATAATTTCTCCCTGCACTGAACATTACAGTGAAGTGTGTGTGTGGGTGGAAGCGGGTCTGATCGACAACAAAGTATCGTTCTTTCATCATACCCAGGCTCTACCCTTCACCCTTTCAAAGAAAGAGGTTCAGTGAGCTGTTCTTGACTGAGGTCTTCCCTGAAGCTACCATGCATAACAATGGCCTCGATTTAAGGGGTGTCCTTCAAACGAGGAGCAGTTATCGTGACCCTTTCATCTGCCAACGGGGGCCCGGCAGCGTCGAAATGCGACCGACTCTGCGCCCCCCCCCCCCCCCACTCCTGCAGCTTTGTGGAATGGGCCAAACAAATGGAAATAAACATGACAGCAAGGCTAAAGGGCCGTGTGCAGTTGGGACGTGTCCTCTGGTTCACCTACAGTGAAGGACCCAGCTTCCAAAGGGGTGACCTCCAGTGACTGTTAACATCTTCCGCAGTGGTAAATAGAAATCTCTCCCCGCACTCCTGAAGTTAACCACCGCAGACAGACTTGGCAATCTACCATCTTGGGGATGATATAATATTGTGACAATATAAAAAGTAAAATCATCAATCAAAAATCGTCCTGTCATTTCACTCGCGTAACACTCAAAGATTATATTTGAAACACTGCTCAGCGCAGTTTGATAATACGTCCCTGTAAAATTAAAGCAGGGACCTGACATCTACAGCACAGAGGCTAAAATAAAACCTCTGAATCGTTATAAATAGCTGGTTGGTTCAGAAAAGGAAGCAGAGTGTAATTTTTGGAACCTGTACAATAAGCGTGTGGGCTTCAAAGTTTGCTTTCTATATCACACGGTTGATTCAACAGCTTGCTTGCCACCTAACCTTGTTAACAGTGCATAAACTCACACTGTGCCGTCATTCTGGTTTGAGGTTTTAATCGGAGACTACAGCTGGGCCCATTCCAGTGATTCACAGAATTGTAAATAAACCCACGGACAGGAGAGCATTGACTGAGTTCAGCAAGGTGTACAGTGACCATTGGTTTTGTGTGGAGAAAAACATAAAACATAACTTGAAAAATGAAGAGTAAATATAACACCATTTGATTAATCTATTTTATTTAAAACAACATATTGCACAGCAAAAAAAAAATCTGTGGTTCTAGATTTTTTAGCTATAATATGGCTCCTAAAAGCATCTGGACTGCGTAGCAACAAATGAGTAGTGAAAGAGTTTAAGGAAATATCTGTGCACAACCATTTAAAACAATTGATGGTAGAAGATGAAAGACCCAGTCAAGCAGCCCAAGACTGAACAGCAGTGATTACAAAAATGCACCACTCTTAAACTGTGACTCAACGTACAAGGATAGCATTCTACATTTACTGTTATGTATAGGTTGCTCGGGTGAGTTGCTATGTTACAGAGCAGCTCAGTTGCCCCTGAAGCATGTGGCTTATTTAAGGATTACAGCTGTACCCCTTGCCTGTGTGACAAGGCTTGATAGGACCAGGGCATGCTGTCACGAATCTGGGTGTGCGGGCCATGATCGCTCACACACCGTAGAATACTGATATTTTTTTAATACCTATGGGGAGGAAAAAAAAATCTACTTTTCTCCTACCCTGTCTTGCTCACCAAACACATATACAGGTGAGAGTGAGCTTGGGGGGGGGGGGTGTCACAGTTTGTTCAAGGACATGTGACTATACTGCCAAGCCCAGGACTCGAACCAGTGACTTTCCAATCCCAGGCACGGAGGCTTCGCCTGCTGAGTCGTACATCATCAACCATTTTCTCAGACTTACAGTGTAATTCACCCACCAAACCACCAGATGGGACAGGAGCGATCGGATTCCTATGACCCCTTTAGATTGTATGGATCAGAACCGAGAGCGGTACCAGGCAGCGGCGCCAGGATCATATGCAGCAGAACCGGCAAAAGTGACACTGAAGGCAACACAATAAAATTGTCATGACGACTCTGTGTGACTAAATGAATGCGGTTGCCATAGGAAGAGTTTAACGTGGCAGGTTTCTAAGTTTTAAGGTGCGGGTGAAATGGTACGTGCTTAGCGGTCCGGAGAGGAAGCGGGTCTGCGAATGAGGCTGTGAGGGAGACTGTGAGGGAGGCTGTGAGGGAGGCTGACAAGCAGCCGGCGCAGGATGTATGTGCAGCCCAAGCGAATGAACACAGTCCTGCTAATGCCACTGAGTACCATGTATCATTTATGAGCCGGGAGCTGCGACTGTAACGAGAGGCCCGTTTCATTAAAGTTTAATTAAGATGAATGCTGTGGAGGCGCTCACCTCTGCCGCCGTGCTTTCGTCACACCCCTGGAGGTGCAGCTGCAGGAGGACAGACAAAGGGGAGCTGGGTGCATGGCGGGGAGGTGGGGGGGGGGGGCATCTCTGCCGGGAGGAACCATCTCACACGGGGACAGTCACAGCGGACGCCCGAGAAGGCAGGATTGGGCTATTAAAAGGTCGCCCGCACTTCGTGGGAGCCACTCAGCGGGGCTCTGTTTAATTAGCTGCAGAAAAGTATATTTACCAAATTAATAGATGTATCTGCCGTCTTTTTTTAAATTTTTTTTTTTTAATCTCTTTAACAAAACACATATTTGAATATGGTGTACAAACACTGCAATAGCTGTAAACATGGAGGTTTGATCAGAAATCTCATTTACAATGCCCCCATTTATGCTAACGTGGGGGGGGGGGGCGGGGGGGGGTTGAGACACACTATAAGAATTTTAAGGATTCAAGGGTTTTATTTGTCCAACTGTAACATGCAGTGAAGTGCAAAGTCGTCAGCTCCACTGTAAGCTCCACTGTAAGAATACTGGAAGCAGTAAGACAAAGAATATGTAATAATAAAGATATAAAATAAAATATGTAATAAATAAACTGTAAAGTTATGTTGGTTATAAGACAATGAAGACCAGATTTGTGCAACACAGCTCCAATTAAGTCTGTATGAACGGCGGTGATATGGAGCCTGTACCGCTTTAAGTAAACTTGAGGCAGGATGCAGGACATAGGACCAGCTCTAGCTTAAGCAGCTTCCTTCAGGGACAGACCACCCCCTCAGATGTCTTAATAAAGTCCTGTCAGCTGCTGTCAACAGAACGGCCATGGTGATGGGTCACGCACTCCTCCGCTGGCTGCCGGCACGCTCCTGGAGAGTCGCCTCGCCTCCAGTGTCGGCGGGGAACCGCCCGCCGCACGGGCCTCTGGCTCAGCCGCTGGACTTTGTCCAGCCTGTCGGGCTGGCAGACTGTGGGGGCTCCGGGCTTCCGGCAGCCTAGCTGTGGGCTGCAGCCGAGGAGAGAGGCGGTGACCTCATTGCGGGTGGGAGAGCGGTGACCTTATTGTAAAACAGTGCTTAATCACACTAAAATCTAATCGATACTGGGGCCTGGGTGGGCCCTGGCAGCGAGGGCTGCCGATGGCCGTGGAGGGTCTCTGCACCAAGTACAAGCAAAGCACAAGTGCCGTAATACCGGCTGACAGCACAGAGCGACGCAACATGCTGAAATCGGGCTACCAGGACCAGTTGGTTATACCAGACTTGCCAGCGCCAGTTCCCTCTCATTTTTTTTTTCCAGATCACATGACACAAGGCAGGAGGGGTCCTGTGATGCTTTCCAAACTGAGGGGAGCGCAGGGGACGGCTGGACATACGTGGTCTCCTAGACGCTGGAAGTTTCCATCGCTTCAGTAAGCCGGCTCCCACGCGAGCTGATTTTCGAGGAGTAAGGAGGGGACCCTACCTCAGGGGCAAAGAGAGGGAGATAAAAAAGAGAGGTAGAGGTATAACTCGCAAGCGAAGCTGTGTAGTCAGAGGCATAAAAGAAATCCATTATAGTTGCTCAGCCTTAAAGCTGACAGAAATTAAATTGCATCCAAAGGCTTTTTATATATGACCACAAAGTCTGTGACAATATTGCCATGGGGCTTCTGCACGAGTCAAGTACCAAAACCGGTTCTTTGTTTCCACATGGGCACTTAGTCTCACATTCCCTCTCTTTGAGAAGAAGTGGGGGAAAAAACATCTAAAGTTACAAAATATTATTTAAAAAAAAAAAAAAAAAAAGGTTTCCACTAAATAAATCTCCTAGCGTTTTACAAGCTAGATTAAGCATGGGCCAAAAATGGCCAAGTTGGATAAGAACTACTTGGCAATGGCGATGGTGTTGTTTAAGACAGCGATGGAAGTCCTGATTAAGTCCCCCCCCCTCACCCACCCCCGGATGGCAGTCACAAAGCGTGGCCTGCCTTTCCCTTCCAGTCTGGTAGCTTGAATTTCCTCACCTCCTCCATCAGGCTACGTCTTGCCAGGCGCTCCGCAGGCTCGCAATTGCCCCAGTCAATCAGTTAACTAGATCTCTGAGGCCGCAAATCTATTTTCTGCTGAGCTGAAATTAATAACATTCTTTCAGGGCCTATGAAAGATGGCCTATTATACGTACGAGCTGGAGAAGAGAGCAACGTGCTCATATTTCCTAAGAGGAAATTAAATCTAGTTCTAATTGGATTTTGAATGCCGTATTAAAAAACATCGCCCCAGCCAGCGGTGGACGTACCGGAGACACCGGAACCATTCGCATGTCGGAAGCTGCGCGCGGTAAATGGGTCCGAACGTGCGACGCACGAGTGAGACGGCACACGCCGGGAAACGTGGGCTCCAGCTAAAAGGAGAGCTGTTCGCCCTCATCCTTTTTTTTCCCCCATGCGTGGAAGATGAAGACAAGGATGAGATCTTCAAAGCTCACACGACGGACGTAAAACCCGGGATCTAGTGTCGCGTCGTTTCGATGGAATCGGACACGGCAGATTCGGCTCGCTGGCGGCCCTGAGATTGACAGATTGATTCATGGACGGATGGGAGCCGCACTGCGTTTGTCCAGGCAAAACTGAATTAAACACTGGAGAGTAAGAGTGAACGGGGGGTGGAAAAAAGTGTATATTTTTTGATGCATGGACCCCACTGTTCAGCCCAGTTCACGGAGAGTTCACTTTAACAGCAGGTTCTGTCATGGTCCTATTCAATAGATCCATTCTCCACTATCTCTTCAGCAGCCCTGGAGGGTTATGGATGAGGCACGATATGCTAACAAAAGCGTCGCCTGCATCCACATGATAAAATGTATGACAAAGGAATCAGGGGCTGCTTTGAACGGAAAGTGGGGGGGGGGGGGGCTGCCGGTTTACCTCACACACAGTTTGAAAGAACGTCCATATACCAGGTTGCCCAAACAGCAACTACAGTGTCCATTGGCTTTGACTGTTAGCACCATTGACCATCAAGGTGGGTTAAATCTGGATGGTAGAAAAGGCACATTATTCAAACAGGACCGTAATATAATAATAATCCCAGCTATACTGCCACCCCAAAACATGGAAAACACTGACATAAAACCTACTTTCATTAAATTTTCACGTTTGTAAAAGAATAATTACGTTTTAAGGCAAAACAGTCCTATGTCAATGTGCTTTTGGTGTAGAAAACATGCGGGAAAGTGCAGTGGCTGAGTTTAAAATAAATTGTTCAGATTAATGACATCATTGCGTTACCCCGACCAACGCCAAAATCATTTGAAAGTGCCTCCATTTTTGTGTTTCCCAACCCAGAAAACAGCTCTCTGGATGCCCCAGGCCATGTCGCGCTCACACCTCACTGGGTCATCACTGACAAGGCTAGGCTTATAACAAATCGCATGCCAGTGACGTTGGCGGCCTGGGACAAGGGGGGCAGAGTCATGCCCCCCTTTTAAATATTAATCGGGCTCCTGCCTTCGCAGGGCTGTGTGGAAATAAAAATAAGAAACCCTGGAAGACACAAAACAATATTGATGGCAGGACCCAAGATCCGTAGGTGAGGAGGTGTACTTCATGGAGACCCATGGAGCGAGGAGCCCAACTGGTTACCAGTGACTGATCCGGGTCCAAGATATTTGAGTTCCAGGTGGCTGCCCATGCGACTAACTTTTAAAACAGCGAGCGAGTTGAACGCACCAGCCGCCCACTTGTGTGGGGTTAAAGCTGGGAGGTGCCAGTGGTCCAAGCCGTGAAGAAGGTTCTGCCGTGGATGAAGATGCAATTTAGTGGGAATAAGGAAGTGTAGGTCCCTGGCAGTCCACTTGCAGAAATGCAATCGCCGCATTCTGATTCAGTGCTGATAAGAGACAATGTACTTCATGACCCGAGGCTATAAATGACTGAAAATTAGATCATAAATTGAGAAAAAGGTCTGCCTTGAAAAAGGTGAGTCGAGCAGACATTAAGGACTAAAGATCATCCAGCTCCCCGCCATGTTTTAACTACCTTTTTAAATGATGAGATATCACATTATCTTTTCGTCTGATTCTCAAAAAAAAAAAACCACTTAAAAAAAGGAGAAACATTCAGCACTGGGGCTGCACCTGGAGAAGCCAAATGCGTTCAAATCATGCCTCACGGGCAGAGGGTACAGGGACGTGGGTTCCTCTAAAAAAATTCTCACCGTTTTGATTTTCCGCTATTTATCAATATTTTCTTTGGCATGCACAATGTCATTGGCTCCCAGAAGAATTATAGGACCTTACTGCCGAAGACAAACAATTTACTGCCACTTTGCCTCACTGAACAGCGCTGCCAGCGGCCAGGGGCCATTCATTTCCAGCCATACATGTTTTACTCACCCGACTTGAACAAACATATTTGTTGAGGCACCAGCCCATAACATTTTGGAGAGGCTGCCCACAAAGTATTTAATTTGAAATCGCCACATCCCCACGATCACTCTGGAGGGGGAGTGCGCCAGGCACTGACGTGTTTCAGCTAATGCACGTCGCACTCGGCGTTCCCTTTTACCAGGGTAAGGGGGAAAAAACGTGCATTTTATCAGCGCTGAGCCGTGCGAGGTTCCGTAATTGGTGCTTTAACCTATTTGCGGCCTCGTATTTTCTCCTTAAAGAGAAAGCGCGCGAGTTAAATTCTTACCAGCCTCCCCATGTTTATTCCCTCAGAAGCAAGATAGTAAATTAAATGCTCACCTGAAATCTTTGCCTGAGGTGCACTGGGCATTGGTCGGAGATGGTGTCCAAATGACTGTGCAGCGAGGCCAGGGAACGCGGGCGCCGGGGCACCTCCGCTGGGGAAGCGACCCCTCCTCCCACGTTCCCCAACGTAGCGCTGATGTGTTGCAGCCATTTACATCACCGAGAGATAAATATGTTGTCAGCTTGGTATCTCTGCAGGCAGCGATACTTCCCCACACTCCGAAAGCCACTTTACCTTTGTTGTTCATAAGATAGTTCCTTTAATTCAATCAAATTTCTCATAGTGATATCAAGAATAAATAATACATTTATATAACAAACAGTATGCATGCATAACTAGTGTGCTGCACCTGCGCACAGAATAGTGATCTCATAATCATCATGTTTTCGCTTTCATCAGTGTCTGCATTTTTGTAGTAGGACATGGTGTGGCTTGTGTAATGCTATTTTTTTCACATGCTGTAAATATATAATTTGTTTCATCATCAAGCTGCATGGTCCATTTGTATTTCTGTTGTGTTTCCACTGGTCCACGTGATGACCGTCTGCGGCGCAACATAATGTCATGTGATGTGTCACAGAAGTTTTTATTTGTCATTTACATTTGGTCAAAAATGGTGTCAAATGAATAAAAACGAGTTAATGGGAAAAGATAACATAAATGTGTTATGAAAACATACATTAATACATAGGTTCCTATATATATATATATGTGTGTGTGTGTGTGTGTGTTTGTGTGTATTTGCAAACACACACGCGTTCAGACGCAAATATGACAGGTTCTTCACAGGCATGCAGTCACAGTCCTTATTTCATGAAGACCAAAAACCTCTTAACCTCTTTGCGGTTCTGAGAAGGTTAAACAATCTAGCTACCAATGTGCAGGTTTCCTAATGAAGCCATTCAAAGGCCACTCCAGGGATTCCGCTCTGAAGGAGATACTCTTTTTTAACCCCCCCCGCCCCAATGCACACACATACACCTCTACCTCACTAATTACCACCCGACTGAGGCAGCACCGAGGGCGAGGCTAACCTGCTCTCACCGCTGGGGCAGCTGCTCCTCTCCGAAAGCAGTGGACACTATCCTGGTTGGCTGGCCATGAAAAAAGAAGGCCTTAGTGGATATTGAATTCATACTTGGCTTTCTAAGGCATCCATTATATACTCCCCAGAACTGTCATCTCTACTTTAATGAGCCACTGGACAACATCAAACCTACAAAACGAAAAGGAAAAATGAATCTAAAAAGAGAAAACGTGTACTGTTCAATGGTGAAAACTATTCACGACGTGCATTCCTGTGGAAACTTGACTGATTCTAGTCAGAGAACGTAGAATGACTTTTAATCCCGGAAGTATACAATTTCCGTTTTCGAATAGAGACGGTATTCCCATAGTACTGTCAACACTGGAGGAAAAAATCACCTTGGCTTTATGAGGCAAGTGTGGAAGTCATCTCACAGAGCTCCGTCCATCTGCTGAGGATCACACCAGGGTTCCTTGGGTGGGATAAGTGAACAGGTTAATCAGCGTGTATTTCTTTTATTTTCGGTTACCCATGAAGTTCTGCATAAGTTGAACGAGCATTCATATTCCTCTCCTCTGTCATCGGGACGCACTCCTTCACGTGCACATCACGAACACACCAGAGTTAGGATTTGACCGTGCGCTCTTACCCTGAAGGTTCATGAGTGCAATTTGCAAATATTCCTACGGTGGCGCTGTGGACAAACTGATAGCATTCGGCGGCATGCGCCCTTTATATGCAGAAAAAATATAAAAGAAACAGCAGATTGGTTTATTGGTTTTTTTTTCATCTCCTCCTGCACACCAAAGTACTTCCACGGCTTATAGAGATGCCCTGCAGCACTCAAAGGAGATGATGCTCAAATTAACTGTACAATTCTACCTATGCATAATACTCCCAAGTGATACGCTCCTTGGCTGAATGTGATACTGATTAATTTTCCTTATGCAGGTAAGGTCTTCATCCTTCCAGTGGCTAGGACTTCCGTTGTTATACTTAAGGTGTCGCCAGCCTATGATAAGTTGTTTAATTACCCATTTTAAAACTTTTCCGGCTTCGTGGGTGAACTGTTAACTTCAAAAATGAAAATCATGAATAAAGCTGTCTGTATCGTAATCCATTTTTTATATCTAATGGTTGCAGACTATTTTACTGAAATAACGTGTCTGAGATTACAAATGAAAAGTGTACTGGATCATCCTTTATCCCTCAGACAGATTAAATTCCAAACCCTGTTACTGTAATAGGCACACTTGTAGCTTAACATAAATTAGAACTCTAATTATATTAGATACCATTTTAAACAAAATAACAGATTCCTCGGGATCCATAGGTGTAATTTATAGCAAAGCCAGGTTCATTTTCCTTAACAATCAATTTCTCAGTGTAGCAAAAGACTAATATAATGATGTAACGCAATTCTTCTTGGGAGCGCCGAAAGCCAGGAATCACAGTCATCGCAGAGGGGTGTTGAAGATGAATGAGCACGCAATTTATTCACTCGTAATTTCATATTGAAGAGGATGTAACAGGTGAACGTAAGGGTCACGGCGAAAAAGGAAACGGTACTCTTTATGTATGTGTTTGCGCGTGTGAAGCACCGGACAGAGACTTCTCACTGCACACTTTTCTTACATGCGCAGCGAGTTGCCTTTTATGTTTGGCGAAACCCGAGGGCGGCAGTACGGTCCCGAACAGATGGAGTGACCGTTTTATTCTGCACCATTCATTTTGATCCGTACAGATAATTTTAGCCTCTACACTCAGGTAACTTGTCTGTTCCAAATACAGCGGTGTCATTTCAAACCGTGATTGAGTACACCCTCCACGGCTGCTCGGGTTTAAAAAATGCATTATTGTAATTTGAAAATGCATGTATTTGTTTTGGCGACAAACTAACAGGCGAGAAATATATTCCGCCTTTCGGAAATACAGTGGATATAAAAGTTTTTTGCATTACAAAGTGTTATGGTTGAGCTAATAAGAACGTATGGGAACTAACAAAATTACTAGGGTCAGCAATTCAAGTAGACAAAAGGTCCTGTAATAAGGACTTGTATTATTTCATGAATATTAATATTGTTAATATGGTTTGCAAGAGCTGCTCGTTAAGCAACGCTTACATGCATAAGTTATCCCTTTCATTTGTGCAATCGTAAAAGGGACAGGAGCAGTTTGCCTTAAAAAAAAACTCTACAGTGAGTGAGTCTGACGCGGCATAAAGAAATATGAAGTCATAGGCTATGAGGAATCAGCTTAGAGGGAAAGGGTTAACTTTGCACGTCAAAGTTTACATCCCGGCCGGACCCCGCGATGACCCGTGCATACATCTATGCTAACACGCTTTCGGACATATCAGCTGCTTATGCTGTGGTAGAAAAATCCCCATGAATGACTGTTGTAAACCTTGTCTGAGGCTGACATGGCAAAGAAAAATGACAAGTTTGCTGCAATAAAAACTATCTGGTTAGAGGACTGTGGTTGGTTACTATTAGTCTTCATTATTCGGCAGTCGTCTGACAACTGTGGCGTGCTACGGGGCCCCAAATGGGGGCTATAATGTGATCTTATGATATATGAAGAGCTGCTAACGCCAGCCCAAATCTTCGTACTTGGTGTTAACGGTACCCTTTTTTTGTAAAGCTGTACATTACCTCAAACCATCACAAATCTGCCGGCTCAGCTATTAGGATTGTATATCTACCAGACCTTCCTGCTACATCATTTTATTCAACCCACAGCAGCCTGAAGAACAGGTCAATAACAGAGGACCTCCTTACGCTAAATTCGCACGGAGGATAGAAAAGGGGCAAGGGTTTGGGCAGAAATAAGACAAATAAATTCCTCTTTGTGTTTGAATAAAGGAAAACGTTTATTCCTCTGACAGAGTATGACTTTGGAGGCTGTCGTCATCGCTTGCTTTCGTCCTACTGCTAATCCGTCCCCTGTCAAAAAGCGTACTTGGATCGCACCGTCTTCCGTGTCACAGTAATGCCCTCGCCGTTAATTGAGGAGTGAAAGGCAGAGCCTTCGGTAGCTGGGATATCATTGAGATCTTTGGCTGTATGAAACAAATGGTGTACATAATTAAAGTCTTCCACGGCTAATCTGCCTGGAATAAAAATGGTTTGCCTGGCCGTGACCTTGAACACCGTGTCAGGCTCACGTTATCCTTAGTTAAACCTTCTGCTCATGTTATGTGTTCCATATTCAAACTGGATATATTTTTATTTCTTTTTAAAAATACGCCAGCTGTGATGTAATGTTTT
This sequence comes from Paramormyrops kingsleyae, assembly GCF_048594095.1. Lineage (NCBI taxonomy): Eukaryota > Metazoa > Chordata > Actinopteri > Osteoglossiformes > Mormyridae > Paramormyrops > Paramormyrops kingsleyae. The sequence continues at coordinate 14,565,009 of NC_132812.1, forward strand.
TACAACACAGCACCGAAACGCACAGGGACATGTATAAATTGCAGCATCACATTTTAATTTTAAAAATTGCATTAAAAAATTATTGAGTAATGGATCCAAGCTATTTCCAAGAATAGAAATCTGCACAAATTAAGCTTCCTGTCACCCTATTGAAATATTGCATTTACTGTTTTCTGGATACCGAAGGATCCACCTTTTCATAGCGCTTTACAATAAAAATATTAAATAGACCAATTAAATATCGTTAACACGTCGGATATTGGGTATTTTTTTTGACAAATTTAACCTTGTCTTGTTCTTCAGATTTCCCCTCAAACTGTGATTTTATACTTTTCAATTCAATCATTTATGTTTATGCAAGCTAGAGAATCATTTGAATAAAACTTCCCAATCATCTCAAATTATTCATATTACAATAATGTTTTGTTAGGTCAGTACTGGGTCAGTACGCGATTCCTTATCATTTAATGTAGTCGCTTTTATTTCATGTTTCATTCTGTTACATTTCTTTCAGAAAAGTAAATACCTGAGATAGTTTTAGAATATTAAAGGAAATCAGGATATTGAGAAACAGGAATCACTCTGTGATATTATATATCAGTGGTGTCAAATTGTAGTCCTGGGGCCCTGTGTATCATAGTTCTTTCCCACAAATGATTCACCTCAAGAGCTGTGTGGTAATTAGGACAAGGAGTTGAATCAGGTGTGTTAAATGAGGGGAAACCCAAAAATGTGCAGGGCTCCGTCCCCCAGGACTGCAGTTTGACACTCATGTTATATATATAAGAATAGATAGTTTAATATGAAGTGTTAAGGTCTCTCTTGACAGACAGGCAAAGGGCAATTAAATCTTAGACCGTCAGTAAATGATTCCACAGAAACAAACCTTTACTGAAATCACATTGGGTTTAATAAGAAATGACATACACAACCTTCCCAGGGTTTCTCTCTTCTCCATATGTATTCTATAGGCAGCAGGTAGTGCAGAACTTTAGGACATATACCTGTTACCTGAAGGTTGCTGGCTCAAGTCCCAGGAGATGCACTGTTGTTCTACTCTTGAGAAGCGTAAAATATCCAATGGTAAAAATAGTTACAATATTCTAACTTGCTTTAGACAAATGGATCAGCTAAGACCCTGAATGTAAAAGTGCAACCATATAAAACAACACTATAGTATGTTGAAAAGGATGTAATAGGAATTAGAAAATGCATTTTTTTTCTTTCCCTTTTAATTATGCATGCTGTCCAGGAGGACAATGCAATGATTAATACTCTGCTCGCACACCAGTCACAAACAGCTAGTTTTTACACCATGAATTTTTAAGCATGTTACTTAGAGATAACTCGAAATGGCTTGTGTTAAAATTGCAACTTTGAAAAATAAACGTCTATCACACAAATGCATGCTGCACACTTCTATCCGCTCACTGTTTCCAGCTATGTAACTCAGTGGTGTACACTGAATGGCTCACTATTCATCACCAATGACAAGGATTTTTTTTTCCGAGGTAAAACAATCTTGCGCATTGTTTATATTGTTGTTTCTTTCTGTGGACAAATATGGGAAACAATTAGCATATGGTCACCTACACCCGTCCAGAATTACTCTAATTTTAATTTCGAAAAGCGTATATGTGGATCTGAGAAAGGCTTCCCCAACTATCTACCCGGGGGAACAGCATGTGTAAATTAAATAATGAGCATTCCACAGGAATGATTTAAGAGTAACTGAATGGAGCACCCTTGGGTCAAAGACCAGACAAAGACTAGTAAAAGCATCAGCTTTGGCTGTGGAAGGAAATCTTCTGTCCGTGCGGGATGCCCTGGCTACTATGGTATGTCTGGGCAAAACTACTAAGAAGAGCGCTGGCAGAGCTGTGCCAAGTAAACAGCTACTATCCAGTTTAGATTATATTTTGTCGGAAGAGTTTCAAGTTTCAAATAAAGCTTTCCATCCATTTTGGTATATTTAGATATATTGCTATAAATGAAAACACAACTGGATTTAATATAGACTTAATGGTTATATAGTCATCACTGATTTTACATTTTACATTATTCACATGTATACTATGGATAATATAGCTGTTTTGTTTATCTATTTATGTGATACACATTCTTTGTAATTATATTAAATAAATTCCATACTTACATCCAACATATTTTTTTAGTTTCCTCATTATAAATGTGCTTACATGGAGCTGTTAAAGTCATAATGTATCTGAACATTAGCAGAGAAATCATTCCGGGACTTTAAATAGACCACTTGTTAAGAGATATGCATGGCACACCACCCTTATCCAAATAAAGAGGTCATTAAACGTTTCATTAGCAGTATTTCCTGTCATTGTAATCTTCCTTTTAATCTGTGTGATAATACTTTGGCCATAAAATTTATTATACAGTTTTTGACCTGACAGATCCTTTTCCAAAAAATTGTCCATGTTTTTTTATATCTGATGAATACCGCATCTGCAGAATCAAATCTGCTTACATAAATTAAGGCCAGAACATATTCTCATGACGGACTAATTCTGTACAGTAAGTGATGATGTCACCTGTAATTATGTTAGTGATTTTGGCCTAAATGATGGGTTTTTGCTGTCATCAGTTTTTCACACGGGGAAATTAAGAATTACACATAAGTTCTGCCCTTATCTCCTTTAAGATGCTCTTCTCTTTTGTAGAAAGATTGCGTTTCTGTTGAAGTCATATACTGAGTATCAAGATCAAGGTCTTGAGTTTAACCTAGGAAAACCAGATACTATGGCTTTTCATGTTTACCTCTAGCAAATTGGGGCAGGGGGTCCCCTTAATAATTCTTGCTTGATCCCTGCTGCAAGTCTGAATATGCATCCCTACATCTGCAAGATTCATTTATTACTAGAAGAAAAATGTGCTGAATAGGTTATATTCGTTAACACATCTGCAGGGATAATTCCTACATAGACGAAAGGACAAATGTCAAGAGAAAATGTTGCTGACTTACAAAAAAATACATGGCAAAATGCTGGCCTAGTGTGTTACTACATAGGCCTACAACTTAAAAAGGTGTGAAGAAGATAACCACCTTGTTGCCAAAAAGCATTATCGGCTAGTGCAAGATATTTTTAAGCTATTTATAGCCCTGCAATTAAAATTCATGAATTGAATGATTGCACAATCCAAGTGTTAATTGGTCTAGTGTGAATAGTTGTGTTATGTAGAAAGTACAGGTAGTAGTCTTCCCTTTGGCTCCCATTACCTAAAATTATTGATAATTGTACAGGAGTTTGTGACCTATATAAAATAATTTCAAACTCTGTCCTGTCACAAATGTTACACCATGGATTCAGAAGGAGTGTTACTTTGTTTCACTGTGTATTCTACATGGCTGATATGACAAGAAAGCTTGACCTGACTTGAGGAACATTATCCGTATGTCACTACTTTTTACTTAGAGTTTTCAATCTGAAATACTTTGAGTGCAACATCAATGTCGGCAAAAACAGATTTATTGTGTATTGCAGGAGTACAATTTGAGCAATTAAATTATTTAATATGACCAACCATACTGGAACACGCTGTCATTACCGTTGTGATTGTCTTTATCGCTTACAGAGGTTGCTAGACATAAACAAAAGCCAGTAATTTTACTTTTCATTCAAAATTGATTATAACGTGAATATAAGTGGAATACCACACCCGTCACCACCAACTGTTGTTTTTCCACCTTTAACAAGGACATCCCATAAATATTCACGCTATAACTCTTTCATTTTGAACGCATCATTAACTTCTGTGGGGAGAACAGGGCTGAGAGGAACAGGGGGAAGCAGGGTGGAGTACAGGGAATTGAGCTCTGAGGATGAGTCCGGGTTCTTTGAAAAGAGAGACAGGCGGCACGGCCTTCCTCTGTTTCATCCTTCTGTTATGAAACTAGTTTTAACAGGCGCATAATAAAGCTGCGATCGGTGTAGAAGCTCGTCCAACAGACCATAAATGTTGTATAGATTACTTGTCACTCCTCAGTCGAAGTCAGATGTATTTCTGTAAAAAAAAAAAAAAAAATGGAGAATTTTTAAATAGCCTACTACAGAAATGTGCTTCTACGCTTTTAACTGCGTATTATACGGTTCTCTCAAGACGGCGAACGGTACCACCTTCGCTGCTGGTAGAAGCAAAATTCTTCCAGTGAACGAGTTGTTGTAAAGGATATGCGCTTCGCTGCCAACCGCTGTATTGTAAAATCCACGCATTAACTGGTGCTCTGCTCCCTGAGCCACGTAACTGAACTCAGCTTCATTTGCGTTATTGTCATAAGGCTTTTCACACGTACCCCAGTAGTTCGCTCCTGATGGTATCGACCAGGTGCTCCAATGGAATCCATGGCATGTAGCCTACTGTACATTTCTGATCTCTGTGATGATTATTTTGTTAATTGGTTAAAGATTTCGACACCGATAGTCTAAGTATTATTAATTTATTTATTACATTTCAGTGATCCGTTGCAATGATTACCATCGCGCTTTATTGTGTTCGCTTAGTGTACTTCCTAAGCTCAAGATGTAAATATTACCGCTACAACATAGGGCGTGGCCACGCGATCTTTCCACCAATCACAAGGGAGTATGGTTTCTATGTAAAAATGCTTCGTCAAAAACTGAACACAAGGACTATAGGGTGAAAGTACCTTATTACAATAGCCACGGGTTCACATGAGAGCACACTGTCAGGGTTCCCACTCATAACTTTAATTACATCAAGCAATAAAAATTCTTCGTAAATGCATCCCATTTCTTTGTTATTTACTTTATTTTACTGTTACATTTATAAACACACACACACACACACACATTAATACTGTTTTCTTTTGGATGTTGCAATATATTTGTTCATTGTCAGTTACAATTATTCCAACTTCGTCATTTTCCCAAAATCCAAGTCTAGTTAAAGCGTTCTGTTCCTAGCGTTTTTCTCTCGACTTGAACCAACCATGGAAACACGATTCAAATTGTCTTGCTCCAAATCAAACATATACATTCTGTACTATAACTACGATTTTCATTTACTAATAAGTACGAATCCCATCTGGCTGTGGGCCTTCAGAAGAAGTGAAACGACAATAGAGGGATGTGTTCATTCGAATTGACTGACAATGAATAATATCATGACTACCGTAGTTCCCTGGCCACTTCTTTCTACCATGTCATTTATAAACGAATTTTACAAAGGCCATTTATTGAAAATGAAATAAGTTTCACAACAGATGGGAGGTGCTCTTTTTTGGAGGAGCCAATTAAAGTGCCGATCGTTCTCGCGTTGGTTATTGTATTTCTATAAACCAATAAGATGTCACTCTGTGCGGCATGTCGTCACGTGCTTAGGTGGGGCGTTTTGGTTGAGCGGGCCATAACAAAGGAGAGCGCGCCCAAGGTTGGAAGGCGTCTTCTGCTTTGTCGCGTAAAATGGATAAAATAAGGAAATGATTCTGCTGGAGCAGATTGCAATATACTTCTAGCCAAAAAATAAAGATTCTTTCCATAAGCAGGAATAATCGTTGAAAACAATCAAATTCTCCAATTCAAACGGCATGAAAGATGACATAATCAGGAAATACAATAAATAAACCCCTGAGTGTGATCCGTTACGTGGAGTCTTTAACTATAGCGAAGCTAATAATTGCAAAACCTTAACCTTATAATATGTGTATGCTGTCACAATCTAATATTGACTTTAAAATTTACAATATCAGGATGCTTTGAGAATCTGCTTTAACAATTAAAAACCTACGACCCAGTCAAAACGTATCAGGCGTTTTCTTTAAAAACCCAAAGCCCAGTATAACATATATTTGAAATCACTGCAATCGTTTAAGAGTCGAATATATCATACTGACCCACATTTATGATGAAATCCTGTCCCACTTGTAAAAAGTGCTCCAATCATTACTGACGTAATGAAATGACTTTATTGTTAATAAAATGTGACCCTACATACATTCCACAGTCTATAACACTGGAAGCTGTCCAAATTGCTGCATCCTTATGCTGTTGTTCTTAAAAAGTTTTCAGAATTTGTTTTCATATCTATGATCGTAACCTAAGCTCACACGCATTTTCGATGAATTTAATACTGTTCAGTCTGAATGACTTCTTTAGTCTTTCAGTACAATTTGTATTTATGGGTTAATCTTTACCTTCTAATATGAAAAAATATCAGTTAAATTAACCAAGAATGTTTTCATACTATCTAACAATATTTGTCTTCCGTTTGCCTCATCAATAGAATAATTTTTTAAACATTTCTGAAGATAATAAAGCATTAAGGCACTGTACTTTATTATAGAAACACCTGACAAACATTTTGCTAATGTTAATATTCCAGTCTAAAACGTATTACCCTAATGTTATGCGTTTCACATCACCTTCAACTCAGAAATCATTATTTAGACGTAATATTTTAATATATAACAGTATAATATGCTGTTAACTGAGTTTCAGTCTTTTTAGGTACAAATGTCACATTAAATTTGTCACGTTATCATTAATAATGAGAATTCCTGATTCGTTAAATTACAAGAATTTCGTGTCATGAGGACGAAACACCGTGGAATCTAAATTGCTAAGAAAGTATCGACCTACTGGAAAAATCTGTAAAATAAAAGCACGATGCTCGGCAAACACCGTTTTCGTCCCCTGGAGAATAACTTTAACGCCTGGGCTTTGTGGTTTATCAGGTTGACAGAAGGTAAGCTATTCTCCTTCTCTGAATAATCAATTCCAGGTATATTGATGCAGAGCATCAGTATACGACCAATCCCATCGTCAACTATAATATCAAGTTTAATATGATAATATAATTTAATATGACACCAGATATTCTTTTTGCTAGGTATGTATATTTCTATACAAATGCAGACTTAGCGTGCGTCTACTACGAAGACGGTTTACTTGGTCTCGACAGGTATCTAATATAGGTACTTTCTGGAATCCTTTAATCTTCTTGTTATGTTAACTATCCACATCGCAAGTTATTCAACTCATCGTTATCTGGAATGAAAATTAAATGAAATTAAATTATGCCTACGTGGGTATTGAACAGGATGGACGATAATAAAATGGCCGCCTTTTATAGTACGCTAGACAAAATGGCATTACATCATAAACAACGCAGTGATGTAATAGTTCCCCGAGAAGACTGAACGAGTAATAAGTCTCGAAGGCAACAAATATCATATACGTAACATCTATAGTTTGTCTTCCATACAACTGCTATATACGTTATTCTTTTTGTCCAAAGTTCTGTTGAAGTATCATTAAAAAAACAGAATAAAACATAAGCGAGCAAGTTTAATATTTATTGGTATTTATTTATATAGTATCTAAATGTAATGTACCCTCAGTAGAAGAGTCGTATTACGTTACAGAAGCTTGTTACCTTATGTTATATGCACATAACTCTTTTATTCGATAGATAGTGAAGTTTGGTGTCGCGCATGTTGAAATGTGTGTTAAACTCGCCATGATAAAGCCTAGTTCGTCAAGGAGGAGCAATCATTGTTGAATCTGGACGCGACGAGATTTTGATTGATGAGCTTTAAGACGTCTTAGCAACCAGAGGAAAGGATTCAATTGGCTAAGCTAATGATGAACATTTTTTTTCTGAAAGTCCTTTTTTCATCTCTACTTATTCATGCAGTTCTCAGTTTCTTGAATTTTTTTTTAATTAATTCCACAACAAACAGTTAGGGCATGATACAAAATGCAAGAATCACCTTCCAGGTTTATGCAAGGAATATATTGCCGTCACATGATTCAGTGACCCAGTGGAAGTTGTGACAATAGACCAGCCTATGTTGTATCTATAACAATGCCTTAATAGTCATGTATAAATAACTTTAACCCGAACAGCACCGTCACTGCTAGTTGTTACAAATGTTGATTAAAGAGAACAATATAGTTTATCATTCGTTATTTCTGTCACATTTCGAGCAAATTTTTACTGTTTTTATAAAACCAAGAACTGAACAGTGATTTAATGCTGCGCTTTGTCACAATCACATTCAGGTGTCAGCACTGAAGATTAAAACATGCTTATTTGGCATTTACTTTAGATTGTGTGTGTGTGTGTGTGTGTGTGTGTGTGTGTGTGCGTGTGTTTGTGTGTGTGTGTGTCAGTTTTTTCCAGAACTGTCAGCTCTTACGCCAACAATTTAAAAAGTGCTGTTTAGTAACCAATTGTTTTCAAGGCACCGGTTAAGACCGCGCTGAAGAGGACATGTATAACGTCCCCTTCCCCCATCCTTCTGTGGCCTTATTGTGTTTGTGAGTCTGTGTGTGTGTGTGACTGTGTGTGTGTGTGTGTCCGGACAAAGCCCCGTCTCCTTCGCGATCTTAGTGCGGCACGGTGTCGTTCTGTTTAATGAATAAAAGCACGTATTAAAAGAAACAAAATTAAAGCTTCCTAGTTTTAAACAATCGTTTTCAACACGCTGTACATGAACTGAATTGATTTTAATCACAAGACTTGGGGAATGAAAGGTTCGTTTTTACTGGTATCCATTATTTTGAGCACTTTATTTACAAAAATGTTCAACACACTAAAATATAACATTTCAATATCATTAGTGCTTAGTCTGTTTATGCATGAACGGTCTAACGGAGAAAGGGAGAACGTAACAAATCGATCTGGGAATCTGAACAAACACAAACAATGACATGCTCGGGCATTGTATATCTACAGTAAAATCAATCTGTTGTAAGAAATATGTTGAATTTCGTTCTTTTTAAATAGTTTCTGACATTTCAATTAAAACAAACCAGGAATATATCATTGAATAACAACATATTTTAGATTAGAGCTACAATTGGTCAGAATGAATCCTTACAAAAACCACAAACACCAGCCACTTGTACAACTGCTTCAAACTATTTTTTTTTCATTTAAACCGACTCACTAAAAAGGGGGGGTCGTGGTGCGGTACCACGTAAGTCTGTCCAAATATTGTTGCATAAATTCTACAGATGTCCATACAAATATCTTACATGAAGTCAATGATAAATAATAAATGGTATAAAATAGCTCTTTAAATAATAAATACCTTAATCGAGATAACTGTCATAAAATATTGACATAAACTAATAAATTATGCTTTCTGAACTGAAACCAAATGCAGACAAAAACATCGTTTTTTCCCCTTTTTTCTTTTACTTTTGTGAAAGAGCTATCCGTATTATAACGGGTCGCTAATACTCAACAGATCTACAGGACTTACCTTCAAGTAAAAGTTACAAAATTTTCAGTTCTTCAGTTTAGCATTGCACTTTAGAAAATAAAACAGATGACGATAAACAATCCGTCGATGGATCTTCGTTAGTGAAGAAAAAGAACCATTGCTGCTTTATATATAAAAACAACAGGCTAACAGCCATGATAACGATAATAACAATAATAATACGGGCTAATACATGTGACTGTTGAAGCGCAATTATATAAAGTATTTTAAACTACTGAGGTAATAAAATAGCGAGATCATCGCTTCAGCACACGGATGAACTCCATTACAGATGCGTTAGTTTAGGCGCGTCCTGAATCCTACCCTGAGAAGCATGGTGAGACGTAAGGTCTGTGTATGTGGGATGGGGGTCACAGGGTCCATGATGATGGCTGCCGGGAATCTGAGCGGCACAGCTGTAGTCCACGCTGGCGGATGAGGGATGAGGGAGATGGCCGAGGTTGAACATGGGGCCAGAAGCTGGCATTGAATCAACGAAATTCCCTCCAACGTACACGGGGCTGCCTTGTAAATTGGTGTTGGCAAAGCCACCGTTGCCTTGCATGGTGTGGTGTTCATATTCTGGGCCCGGGTACCTCTTCTGCTGCGGCATGCAGCCACCTAATGGTGCAGTGTATGCAGCCAAGCCGTACATGTTTTGCTGTGGTTTGGCGAAAGACGGAGGCGAGGGCGCGTCGTAGCTAATACTGTTTACGTTAGGGAGCTGAGCGGAATATCCGATGTGATTCGCACCACTTAACGGTGGACTCCTGTCCGGTGAATGGCCGATGGGCGAATGCATAACACCCTTGGCTTTTTGGTCCTTTTTGTACTTCATCCTTCTGTTCTGAAACCAGATCTTTATTTGACGCTCTGTGAGATTCAATAGGTTAGCCATTTCCACTCTGCGGGGACGACAGAGATAACGGTTGAAATGGAATTCCTTTTCAAGTTCAACAAGTTGAGCACTGGTGTAGGCGGTGCGGACCCTCTTAGAGGCTGGTCCTGGTGGACTTTTGTCGTCACAGGTGTCGCCTGAAATAAGTAAGAAGACATGTAGTTGCGAATACAACTTATACAATCGAACACAATGCATAGCATGTCACTAGGCAACATCGTGATCTCATTCTAATTAAAAAGATGTATACTCAGTTCTACAACCGCTGACGACAAACCAAAGTATTACCACAATAATTTGTTTAGCACAACCATTTTAATTAAACTGATGTTATTCTGTATGTTTAACCACATATATAAATAATGTATCACTTTCGATATTACATTTTTAAACACACAAAAAATGTGATCTTATTTGTCACATATAAGGATTACAAAGTGGGGGTTTAGATGAAATTTAAAAGGTCTCTGTGCTGTAAGTATACCTTAATGTTTGTGATTCTAGCCGAACATATAATCCGTTATTTATATGCCATTCCTTATTGCGTTTATATGTCTTAGAGCAGCACTAACTTAACCTGTGAATGAAAGACTGAAAAGGTTTTGAAATTAATTTTAGAATTCATCCTTTAATGATAACTCCTGATTTTGCTTTCACAGCTCTGAAATTACTCCAATTTAAAGAACATTTGAATCTCCAAGAAGTCAGGGTCTGTATTTTTCATAGGAAATAAAACCGTCAATGCAGCTGAATTGCAGATTGATTGTTTTTGTGTCATTGTCAGACAATTCAGATCAGAGTACATTTTTGTGAATAATCTCAACAAACTATCCGAGACTATAAATATCTGATTATATTGTTTTTGACAGACCTCATTCTACCTATCCTCTAAATATGGGCACACAGGAATACACACATCCGTAGAACAGGATCCAATCCACAACAAACAGCCCACACAGATGTAGCAGCCCTTCAGTTGTAATACCTGCAGTAGTGCAGCTGTTGCTGTTGCCTTTCTGCTTTGAGTTCTGCCTGGATTCCTTCATCCATGGGAATATTTGCTTTGTAATAACAGGAGTGGCAGTATTAGACGCCCCGTTGGGGGATGTCTTCTTTTTCTGTGTTGAAGCGCTGCTGGGGTTCGGTGAGGAGGCAGGCAGAGGAGGTGCTTGCTGGTGCTCACCAATGTTTACTGGCTGGCTGTTGCCTTGGCTGTTACCAGTTCTCATGCAGCTGCCGTTTATGTCACCACTTTTATGATTTGGGGGTCGAATTGTTGATGTTTGTATTGTGCAGACTGGACCCTGAAAATCATTTTCGATATTTGATGAGGGGTAAGGCTGGTGACTGGAACCATAGCTAAAAGAATCAGATTTGGGGTACGAATAACCTCCAAAAAGTCCAGAATTATCATAGTAAGAGGTTTTCTGCATTATGGGATTCAAACCGAGCGGGCCAGTCTGCCCTAATCCAATGACATGAGTTTTGTTTTCCTTTTTATTGGTGCTTTTTGACCTGTCACGTGAAAGGAACCGCCCACTCCTTTCTGACCTGTAAAGATACAATGAGAACACGTTAGACGTTAAGTCACCACCGCTATACTAAAATACGTGCAGATTTAATTGCTGTTTTTACCCTGAAACGTTTTAGAAACGAATTTGCGATAGAGAGGCAGGGAAATTCAATCATAACGAACCACGTGGACCTTTAGGTATAGGATGGATTTCAGGGGCTTATTAGCTCGTATATACCTACAATTTACTTCATATGCAATTGACGATACTATTTGTTTTTTATCCACATTTCTTTGAATATCGTTTTGCTTCTTCAAAGAAAGACATTATTATGGCAAGAGACAACGATTATATAGTTAATATTCAATATTCTTTCTTGCTCTTAAACAGCTTATGTACTCCGTAACTAATTACAAATGTTCAATCATCGCCTTAGTGTACCACTACTGTCACATCATTGATTTTACCATGAGTCTTTGCTATTCATTGGTTATTCAGATCATAAGTTTGTATTATGAAATTTAACTTGGAAATTTCTACAGCATTATATTGCACTAGTCCATGTAATCAGTTAAGAAAGCATGAAGTAAAGTAACATGTAGCCATGTCTGCTGGTCAGTGTTTCGGGAGGTTCAGCAGAAAAATGTTTTGTTATTGGGCTTCCCAGTAAAAGTTTTACCAGCATTTATATTCAATCCTCAAAACAATGTTGCAAAAATAATACAACAATTTAAAATGACAAGACAGTTATTGGTTTTCAAACTACTTTTTCAAAGTGCATTATTTTGTTGAAGGCACCGGAATCTGCAACTAACCAGTTTACCCAGTCGTCCAGTTTAGGCAAAAACATAACAATAACGACAACGACAACGACAACAAGGCTTTATAATGTGATAATTAAAAGCTTTTTTAGCGTATAACAACTTTAATGCTCATTACTTCTTACTGTTCTTGCCTTGAAGCTGTCCCATGTTCTACCTTAAACAGCTTTTTATTTTCATTTGAAGATAAAATTCGAATAGACGAATACATTTTCTTTCGTAGCAATTTAATATCGCATTAAATAAAATTCGATGGTAGCTATATTGAAAAGAAACCTTTAACCCAACTTGGTGACAAAATCACAAACATGACAGAAAAAATTGAAAGAAACTATATTAGTTTTTTTGCTATTTTGTTAAAAATGCGAAATATTTAGATCCCACAACCTTTCGCTTTCAAAGCCTTGGGTTACAAAGAAGAAGAATAAAAAGTTAAAAGTTAACTTGTGCCGTAAAGACACCCTTTGTGCAAAATCGATCAAAGAAAAAGGTCGCATCAGCATTGAGAGCCACATATTATTCCTTTCACTTCTGTGCCCCAGCATAACTAAGACAAAACTCATAAGAGATAAACTTTCAGGGCACGAAGCTGAAAAAATATCACTACACCGGAATCGCATACCACTGAGACGGCAGTAAGTGGCCGCAAAGTGGTAACCAGCCTGTTCATTACTTCATAACATGTTATAAATTATGCTATATTGGATAGTTGAAATATTCCGAAACATTTTAAAAATGTATACTGGAATGCAAAATTATTACATTTTTGACAACTGCCACCTATTTTTTATATGCAATTCAACGTAGGCCTACATGTCATGTTCATCTACGGCGTTAAAACACGTTTTTTTTGCCGATATGTCTGTTTCTGAACTTTACTTGAACTTTTTTAAAAAGTGTAGGATATAAATCATTTCGACAATGGTCAGCTGATTCTAGATTTGACTTCTCCAGCCCTGTGGCGGTGTTTGTCTAATTTCGCCAACGGCGAAATCATTTGAGATCTTTGGAAGAATATCCGTAATCCAGTCTCCAGCGCAATGCATTGTCTTAGCCTTGCTACAGGCAAACGTTACAAAAACACGGCTCTCCGGCCTCTCCTCGCGGTAATTATTGTCGAGATGAATGTGTATTCCGCGCTAATCTCAACGTAAATGTTAAAGTAGAACTAGGACAGATGTTCTGGCACGAAAAATTACTCCTCAAGTATTACATCCCTTTTCTACTGCCTGATGAAAATAGCAGGGAAATGCCCGCTGTAGCTCGAGCTTTAAATTAATTATTTAAAACAATATACCAAGATACATGAAACATACGAGTGGACAGCCAAATACCGTGGTTATTAAGATGCCCGAAAATCCGCGCACTGCATATCAATGCACCTGTCACTGTGGACTGTGGTAAAATTTATGACTGGCCATGTTATGGTAGTAAACGCCTCACCGAGGAATGAAAAGAAAAACACTTCTCGAGGGTTGCTACCTTCAGAAGTGCAAAACAGTCTGAGCGTAGGAGGAAGACTCGAAAAGAAACCCCCTACTCCTTCCCTTGCAAGAATGGTGGACCAGTTTATATAAACCCAGCAAACGTCTTCCACAAACCATTATCGAAACAAAATGTTGCCGCAAATGCCAAAGAGAAACATTGTCCGAAGGGCAGAAGAATGAAGAGTTACACATGTGACAAAAGGAATATCCGTGTTCTGGGATGGTACTGATCGCAATTAATGCTTAAAAGACCACATTTGGCGTTTCTTGTCATTGGACTTAATCAGTTTAATATATAGATTTGTATATACTTCCAAGTCCACTTTAGGGACATATTTGTTGGGCAGCGTGTTTGTTTTTGTGTTAGTCTGCCTTGGATTATGGTAGGCCTATCTTTAACAAAGCCTTTGTAAATACTGTTTTATTACTATTTATTACTTAATTTACGGTAAAATACTTTTTCTTTGTCCAAATGACTAAATGCAACAAAGACAGCAAATAATTCATAAAGCATTTTTTGTTTATACATACTTGTAAAAAGTATGTGTTATGCTACAAGAGAATTTGTCTTATAGGAGAATGACATTTATGATGTTAAATGCATTTAATTAATAAAAATACATACCGTTTGTTGTGCTGATTTGGGTTTTAATTTTTCCTTTATGCCTTTCTCATTGTGGACGCCCTGACCTGGAGGAAGAAAAACAATCCATTTATCAACCAAGGCATTCTTTGTTACTGTTGCTCTTCTATCTACCATCGCCCATTAAATATAATACCTCAACTTAATATGCCACTACTAACAAATTAGCTATTTCGTTCTATGACTACAACGTCAGCAACAACAGGCATAATAATAATAATAATAATAATAATAATAATAATAATAGCGATCGTTTTCAGTCTCAGAGGAAAAGAATAAATATTGAGTAGTAATTCGTGAATGAGAGGAAGTGAAAAAAAAATCACGTTCTAAAAATTTTGCTACGTAAATCTTATTTCAGAAAAGTATTTTAGTGCAGTAATACAAAATGAAAGTCACTCGGAATCCGTTATGTCCAAACCGCAATGCACAGAATAACGGTACTCTGTGTCAGTGGTTACGGATGTAATTCAGGAAATATCTTAAATTACAGGAGTATATTGTTGTCATGAATTTAACTTGAGCGCTTATTTCTGTGGTGGAAAAAAATGACTCAAGTGAATCCTCACAAAGGATATCTGGCCAGAAATATTTAGCAGTCATAAGCCTTTTGGCTGACCTTTGGCACGCTGAGTAATAACTCACAGATTAATGAACAACGAACGGAAGCCCTCCAAGTAAGTCACAGTGCATCCGATCACCCAACTTTTCACCAGTCGTCTTTCATGCCAAAACAAAGCTCGAAGATACGATACTTTATAACCACTATTAGGAAGAGCCATTTTATCTAAGTAACAACAAGAACGCAGGCTCACGGTGAAAATTTGCGATCCTTGGCCTTTTTCGTTAACAGTACTTTAGTGGTCTTGGCTCCCTGGAGTTAATTTATTGCTATTATTTATTAATTAAGGACGAATGACTTAACCACCTTACATCTAAAGAACGCTGGTCCAGAGGAACGAGTCCGTCATGTTCTGTGTGTATTTAATGGGATTATTTATTGTAATTTCAATTGCTTTGCGTGGTTCTCTTTTCTGAGGCAACAATGTATCTCGCCCACGCATTGCTACGGTAAGTTGGTAGATATAATAACACAATAGGGTATTATTTGCATACTTACAAGAATGGTTTTCGAAATAGATGTGACTATTTCTTGTTACATTGTCGATTTGTTTTGCCTCTTTTTGACCACGGGGTCGATTTTATGAAATGGGAAGCTATTGTTTCAAGATCCATGATCGATATATAGTGGATATATACCTCTTCGCTAATACGGGCAAATAGAAAATACGGCAAAATGTGTCAAAATAATTACGTAGACGGTATGCCTATTTTCCAAGATATGCAGAAAATTGAACGTGTAGAGAATTTATAGGTAACTAACTAACTGTGAATCGGTCTAGGTGAATGAAATAGGAAATCTCGGTAATTAGATTGTAGGCGCTCACTTGTCAGGACTTTAGCTTCCAGGCATGTTCCCGAGAAAAGGGCCGAAGTCGTCTTATTTTCAATGAAATGAAGTTCCTAGTTTTTCCTACTTTTAAGTCCGTTGTGTACACCTTTCCAAATTTACGTGCAAAGTCAAGATCGATCATTTTTGTCGTTAAAACACCGAAATTGAAGGATGTCTGAGGATTAAGTATTAAATTAAATTCCGAAATTGAAAATGTCTTGTTGTTCATCTAGAACGTGATAGCGAAAGAATCAAACCTAGCTTCTAGTGAAAAATAAAAGATACTATATAGTCGTTTGCGGTTATTTAAAGTGATGATTTAAAAATATCATGAAAGCATAAAAGGTTATAATAAGTAACTATTTAAAAAGATTCACAGTGAATTTTCTTAAAATGCGTATTACAAATTATACTTTTACTTAAAAAATAGAGAAGAGAAAATTGTATGATTAGGCTATATAATAATCCCTAATGTAGTACATATGTCAAAATCTATTCTTGCAATGGTAAGATTCTATCCTTGCAATGATGAGTCCAGCTTTTTCCTTCTCAACTAATTCTTTAAATTTCGCTTACCATCTAAATTGTATATCAGACAAAAATCTCCACAGTCAGAATATATACCTGACGTGCGTCTGATGAACCACCTCGAAAACACAGAGAATAGTAAAAACGACAAAATGATTAAAAATGAAAAAAATGTATGCAAAACAGGCGTTTTTAACAATTAGGCGAGAAGTAGCATTAATAAAGATTAACCTTTTCAATGGAATACATCACATTTATATTCCAGTATTATTTAAACCTACAGTTAAAGGTTGCATTTTGCTATGCAATTGCTTACCTGTGCATCAATTTATCATAAACCCGAGGTTCTCACTATAAATTTCTTCACCTGCAGTCTCCAGAATATATCCTTCACCCTTTGTCTGCAGACAATACTGTCCTAAACCTGATCTTGCGGTTTTTCAGACATTTCCATATACCAATGCAGACAGTATTCCCGATAGAATGGAAAGAGACTCGCACCCAACCAATAAAGAGCGAATGCAGTTGATACCCTTATGCCACAATACTGCTAATCATTGACCAGGCACTGATTAAAAAACATAATAATTTATCGTTCCAGATAAAATTATTGAAGTAAAGAAAAATCATGATTTTGCCAGCGTTTCAGAACCCCTTTACAATAACAAATAAAGGCACTGCCTTAAAATACTGGCATATTTGTCCACGTGATCTGGGTAGCGGATTGTTCTAATTGAGGATGGGACTTTAACACGCTTTTACCTCACAAATGCACTTTTTTTTTAAAGAAGGCGCGTTTCATTCATGTGCCCACGTATATATCTCCTTCTAGCTTGTAATTTTAACGAACACACTAAATCCGCATCTAAACTACGGAACTTTAAAGGAGTATCACAGACGGCGTAGTAGAATATACATCTATTGTTTCATTTTTGTGAACTACAGTGATATCAAGTGATATTTCTGTTGGACAGCTTCTAATGTGACCGATGTAACCTTTTAAAAATTCCTAACAGTTATGTACACTTAAATTTTAATTATTTGATTTTAATATTTTTTTGTGTATTTTGCTGCAAAATAATGTTCCCACTCGTTTAGGTTTTCAGATAATTAAATTACCTCGAACTGTCACGTTTAGAGTATCATATCTGGAATTATATAATTTTTGCATAACATGATTGATAAACCAAACATATAGGCCTATATTTTTGACGTTGGTTTGAAATTGAAATTAGAGATCGCAATCTCCCGCAGTAGTTTGTGAAACAAATATTGCTCCTAAATAAGCAGAATGCTTTTGAATTAAATACATTTTTGCTTGAAATTTGTGTTGGGAAAAAAAGATTCAATAATAGCACGTTAGTATATCTTAACACTAAAAATCATTGAATTATGAAGCGATTAGCCATTATATTTAGGACTAAAGGAAATTATGGAATTATTAGACATTTGGCTAGTCTGTCTGAAACACTGTCAAAACCGTCAACCCCCCTTACGATATTTATAAAAAAATATTGCAAATACTTCGGTTTCATGGTTTTTAAGATTTGCATTTAAAAAGCAATGGAACTCTTTTAGAACTATATATGTCATCGCAAATGATAAACATAGAAAAGCAATAACCGGGTCTGAGAAGATAAAACGTTACTGTATTCTGCATGAAATGACGTAGCGCATACAATAGCTTTTTGTCAATGACCGTTTGCCGAATCATAAAGTTAAAATATTTTTTCTTCATTGATGGCTTGTTCCGTTTATGTTTTTGTTGTAATAATGCAGAATGCTTTCAAATGGTGATTTGCTACTCCTGAAACCCACAGGAAGATGGAAACCGAAAACCGAAAAAGATAGTGATAATTTTTCCTAACGGTGGGAACCTGGCGGAGCGAAGACCTGTCCAGAGGAAAGGATGCAAGACCTCTACCTTCGCAGCATATGTTCATGGGGCAATAAAACTGAAAGATTTACAGTCCGTGCCCGGCCCCCAGCAGCCTAGCACCCTTTCAGGATTTACGGGAAATGATTTACAACGGCACAGACACTGTCACCCTGCTCAAAGCGCTCCCATTTTCCCCTGAATGAAAATTGCAATCGTTGTAATATCACCAACATTTCCCAAGACTATCTGAATATGAGCAAACAAATACGACAAATAAATACTTCAATAGATTGTGATTCAATATATTTTTAAAATAAATCGATTGATATAACCGAATTAGATTTTTCGGATTTTCTTATCCATCACCAATGCAGTGCATTTAACATTAAGAAATTGCAACCTTTGTTTTATTCCGCTTTGTTTCCGATTTTTCTTGACTTACTAGCAAAATGAAATTTAATGTATCCATCTTCCTGGAGATTTAAAATAGTATCTTATATGACCACATGCACGTAAATATATTTAACAAGGTGAATATATACGAATGAGCTCATGACGGCAAGGCACCTTTTCTAAAGGATCCTGCAATAAATCAAACTGAGGCCCTTGCACGAATCCTCTAAGAACAAGCAATGTCTGACCAATTATACTACACAGATTTTAAAGCCACGTTATAAAAATAGAACCACGTTTAATTAACTGAAGAATATGTGGACATAGAATTGTACAAATCTTGACATGAGATTTCAATGAAAGCAAAATAAATGTTACAATCCCAAACATTGTTTGTTGTTAATTTACCTCTGGTTTATTCTGTAAAGAAGAGGGCTTCAGTAGCGAGAGGTCAGCATATAGCAGCCCATTACAACTTCAGGCTGTCTAAAGGTAGCCCCAGTGCAAGTACCAAAGGGTGCTATTTATCACATAAGTGACGGATAAGTTCATTTACCCTTTTGCTAAAAATGAAACTTAAATGTTTACCTACCAAGCTTCCATTTGCTCAGATCCTAAACAAATGTTCTGGCTACAGTAGCGTTGAATACCGGACCGTTTGTATATTATTTTCTTGGGATCTCTTCAGTTTTCAAGTCTGATAGAGTCCTCGCGATTAATGACGACGCCGTGTTTCTAGGGGACGTGCTGCATTAATTATTTAGACAATCACGTGGTCAAATAAAAAAAGAAACAGAAAGAGCCTTACAGTCCCCCTGTTATATCTTCGGATGCAGGCAGCACAGTTTATTATGTCTTAAGGAGCGGTCTTGCAAGGCAGAGACAGTTTCTGCGAGCAGCTGAATATCAAACATGGCCGTTTGTGGACCTTGGTGAGCGTAGCGGCGGTATGTTTGGAGCAGTGTCATTGTTGCGAGTGGCTCTGCCCATGGCTTTCATTTTTTTTGCGTCTCTACCAGAAGGCGAATAGAGAAAACACGCTGTGGACCAATCTTGTGCAATAGATTGGTTTTGTACACTCTTGTTATACAGTCCAACAAATCATTTTTATTCTACATCTTTAATACCGTTTTCAAGTGACTGCTATTCCTGATATTAATGAAGCATGCCCACTGAATACAAAAACAGATCCCTCTGTACTTAAAAAGTATAAAACTAGTCTAATTTATTTAGATAAAAGACACCCACTTTTATTATTTTGTTGTTATTTAGAAGTAGCCTATGATAAATAAGACAAAAGTAATATTGAACTGAAAAATAACTTGAGATTAAAGTTCAATTTCCATACGCCGTTAGGTATTTGGTTGCATTGTATATAATTCAATATTAGTACATCAACAGTAGCTGATTTTTGGAATTATGTTTCATATCAGTGTGACCTTACAGGAGTGACATTGCATGTCATGTCCGTTTGTTTGGGCATTGTGAGCCGCGCGTGCGCGCGCGCGTCCACAATCATTTCGCTGCTGAAATGAGATACAATGTCTGAAAGAGCTAATGCCGTGATATTTTGGTGGGAAGATTCAGTGGAATATAAATGAAAGTTTCCTTTTCGTTTATTATAAGGTTTTGGTGCTGAGGGGGAAATATTGTTTTGCAATACACAGATCTTTAATTATACAGAGCGCATATCCTTAATAAATAAGTTAAAAGGAATATGTCGATGCTTTAAATGTCTTCATAGATTTGCTTTAATGCTTCAAATCAGATTAAAATCTTGCTATTAGACTTTACTACGCAACCAGATTTTTTTGTACGAACCAAACAAAACGTAAACGACCTTATATATATGCAATAGCCATGCTGTATTTTACATGCCGAGTAAAACCAAATTGACCTCATTGTTAGAATTAAAAGAGAAATTTATTCCCATTTTTTAAGAGTCAGATTAAAAGATATTGCAGTAAGACCGCATATCTAACATAAATAAGTGAAATGTGGCAAAATCGTACTCGGGGTTTTTATCAGGCAAAGAGCTGAATATTCTGTCTTCTTTGTCTGTATTGTCATACCCCGCAGTAAATTGACATCAAAACTAAACACAGGTGTCCAAAACATTCCCTACAAGCTAACCTAACCAAAACCCACAATGAGACGTAAATGTTCTTAACGTCTACATATAATATGTGAAATATTACAAATGAGACATTTAAAATATATTCCTGGAGGCCATTTATTGTAAACCATATCCTTAATTCAGCAACTGCTTGTAGAACAATTCTCTTCTACGCAGTCTACGGCATTTGTGCTGAAAAATAAATAATCAGAACCGAGATCTTTCAAACAATTTTATTTGAACAAAGACTATATAAAATGATAAAACGGAAGTGTTTCATTTTAAAAAGTATAACAATATTGTTATTTAAGTATACGATAGTCAAGTATGAAATAAAGTTGCTAAAAATGAATGCAAACCCTGTGTGTGGTGGAAAAGACTTCGGGTCCAGCGGGTCAAGGGTCTCGAGGTCAGTCCTCGCGGCTGAAATACGGGTAATCTAATAGAACTGTGTCCTCTGGGTGAACCGATGGCTGAAGCTCCATCGAACTTCAGTAAAAAATGTTTTTTGTTTTGTTTTATTATTTTGTATTTTTTTGTGAGTAGCGGCGTCAAATATATGATCATTATTTGTTTGATAGCTTCCTTATTTGTCTATTTATTTCCTGCCCAAGCACAAGGATTTCAAGAATTTCAGCATACTTATTAACAGAACGTGAAAGAGATCTCGTTCTGGCTCCAGAGGCATAAATGGATGGGTTAAGGACAAAGTAATGCTGTTCCTTCAAACGTGTTCATATACACAATGTAACACTTTTACCTAAGCGTAAAATCAAATAACTCTGCCAAGGTAATGTTGCAGATTTACGTGGAAGATATATAAATTTTTATTTAAAATTAAACTTAAGTGAATACGCCGACCCGACAATATACATTTTGAAATTTATTAGCAGAAAATAATTTCTTTACGTTGAAAACTTGCAAGATGGGGTATCTCAGAAGCCTTGATGCGTTCTGTATAGTTGATTTTACACGAACATTTTAATGAATTAATATTATATAAATAAGTATAAAACACAAGAATTCTTTTATACAGTATTTTCAAAAATATAGGTCAAGGTAGGATTACTCTTATTTAATATCTTTAAATAACATATGGTGAACAGGACACAGAATCTTAAAATGCAAGGTGTTTACAAACATGTCAGGGCAGGATTTATAACTGAGTTATTCAGTCGAGTATTCTGTTCGACACTAGGACAATTCTGTCCTGATTGTGCGCCGTAGTCTCTGACGGTTTTATTGCATATAGCTCAGTTTTTTAAAAATCAGTGGACTTTTTCAGAGGAAACTTTTAAGTAGCAAAAAATCACGCACACACCGCCACATCTAAACGTTCGTCTATTTCGGTTGTTTTCAAACTCAATTTCAAAATTCAAGAACCTAATAAATCAACGCTACAGCAAACCGAAGATTTTGTAGTTGTGGCTACTTTTATTATTTAAAATTATATCCATCCAGTCATCTTAAAAAAGTTTAATTACTTTTTTTCACATAACACTAGCAATTTCATATGCACAAAGCTTCACATATATTTCTGCTTTCATTTAAATAAACATAAATTCACCGACCGTTTTCTGAGACGTGCTATAAAGCACACAAAAGACTTGGCATTTCAGTAAAATACACATAAGATATTAGAATTAGCAATTTTACAACAGTAAAGTACTAGACTTTTAAGAAGAGATTTAAAAAATCAGCATCGTATTTTTCTAATGATCTACTGTACCTCATTGAAGCAATTGACGATGCCCTGTATCTTCTGTGCCAATTAAGAGTTACAATGGTCGCCTTCATAGGAATTCAGTACAAAGTCCACACACGCGCCTGGAGACTGTGTCATGTTTGCTTCTGTTTTACTTTAAATGACAACGACCAGAAATGTCATGTATGGAAACCATGCAGAGTCAGATGTAATACTGTCTGTTATATACAGTTCATTGTGCACTTGAAGAGAGTAAAAGCGCTCCCTCCTCTTTCTGATTTCTTTTTTTTTTATAAAGTTGTGATATCAGTCTGGTTGTCCTTTTGAACACTTTGCAAATGCTGACTGGATGCCGACGATGATCTGCCTTTCGTGTTTGGGAGTTTGTGATCTTTTTTCCATTTCATTCTTCTGTTCTGAAACCAGATTTTGATCTGACGCTCGGAGAGACAGAGCGTGTGGGCGATCTCAATACGACGCCGCCTAGTAAGATACCTGTTAAAATGAAATTCCTTTTCAAGTTCCAAAACCTGCTGTCTTGTATACGCTGTCCGGGACCGTTTTGGCTCAGGTCCTGTGTAATCCGGATTCACTGAAAGAAATAAATACTAATGTGAGAAAACTAAGCAACACTGTTTACAAAGTATCTGCCTCTCTCAGGGGAAATTTCGTACTTAACTTTTTAATTAAATAAAACTGAACAAAACAGACGTCAAACTCTTACAATATGTCTCCAATCAAAAGTAAACACGATTCAGAGGAAATCGTAAATACAGCAGGCTTTGGTCGTGGAAGCGGTGAAGTAGCCTACTCAGTAACTCTGTGAGCCGGCCACATAGCTAGCGGCCTATTTCCTAAGCAATAAAAATTTATGACTGGTGTAATTGGCGGCCCCTTCAAAAGAGCCCATAAATATTTCACAGAAGGATTCGTAGGGTGGAAAGAGAACTGGAACACAACTTGCACAAAAGGATATGGAGAGAGATGGGAGACTGTCAATCTTACCCGTTGTAACGTGGACTTTCTTCATCCATGGGTAAACTATTGCTGGTTGCTTGGCTTGTATCCCGTTTTGGTTCTTTGTGTTTTGTTGTTGCCCGCAGGTCCGCGGGCCGGACATTTGGACCGAAGGGCATTGCTCGGTCTGAGCGGTGAATGGACTAGGAAGACTGGCTTGCTCCTGTACATGACCTCGCGGCTGCACTGTGGAACCCTGCACCGTGTTACAGCTGAAAGCCTGCTCGCTGTAGTTTGACCGTGAATAGATCCCTGGGTGCTGGAAATCTGTGTCCTGCGCTGGATTGTAATACCCTGTGCCTTGATCAGGTATATAGCTGTTCTGCGAATATTCCTCACAAGGAGGAAATTTGGGCTCCACATACTTGGAGTTCACCATATACGAACTCATGGCCATTAATTTCTGAAGGTAGAAAATACTAATTTTTCTCGAGTTGTCTTTTTTCTCTCTCCATAAAGCCCTCCTACTTGCTGTCAACTGAATAAAGTTAGGTAGCCACGTGACCTGATCAGCCAATCATAGTAAAGGGAGTATATTATAGAGTAAGTGCACACCTAGCTGCAATTTTTACAAACTTTACTATATACTTAAGTTATACGAGATAAAAATGATGCATTATTATATTTCTGATGTAATATACATATATATATATATAAGTCAAAGGCGAGATAAAAGTGCATAATATCAAAGGTAATTGTGACGGTTAGTTAACAATTTCTATTCTTCCTTAATTAAATAATGAGCTCCATAGAGACAAATATTACTTTGGGTTAGATACTTTTTAGTTACATTTTAACGGCTGCAAATTAGAATAAACCAGTATTGAGGGAGAAACGCTTGGCGAAAAAAAAACAAACAAAAGATAGAAAACGTCCCGTGGCACAAAAAGAGGTGAATAAAGCCTCGAGACAATTGATGGAGATCGTCTTTGTGGAAAAGGGGTCATCCAAAAGTTACAAGGATCTCATCGTTTCATCTGATCTGCTCCTCTGAAAGCAAACTAAAGAGCTTGATGACCGGTAAAGCGAACCAATAGGAAAATATGAAATATAATAATTTACGTATGACAAAAACAATAAAAATTCAATACTGAAGTTTTGCTGCTTTTGTCTGCTGCCTATCATGTTTATCAATATTTATGTCAATTAATCTGTTGCATGCTGCAAATTTTGTGTTGAATATAGTTTATTCATTAACTTTTGTTAAATAATACTCTCTTAGAACTTATATATAGTTGACCAAATATGGATGTAGGCAAAAGTTAGAGGCAAACACATAGATTGCTTTTTGCATCCTTTATGATAGTACAAATGCCATGGTGATTTTAAAAAATCACTTAATTTGTCAAATAATTCAATCAAACTCAAATGTCGACATAATGCATGCAATAGAAGCGTCTTGCAAAAATGTCCTTCATTCACAACCTACAGAATATTTGATGCTACTACTGAAATGCTTATTTTCGAACAAAATAATGCACAAACAAAATCGAAGTTCTTGCATCGACCATATACTCCCCTAGAATCGAATCTGTGACCGTGATGTCTCACACAAATTCGGTTCTACAGGGTATATATAGACGACGGATTATAAAGCTCAGATAACAGAAAGGGGTGGGAAAATAGCCAGTTATGTGATTGTTTCGAATTCATATGAACACAGGTATTCTGAGTGGAAAAAAAACTATTACATTGTTAGCATCTATGTAGATAAAGCAATAAAAATGAATTAAAGTAATTAGTAAATAATATTTAAAAACTTATGTGCGGTCTAAAATACACGTACTAAATAAACTGGCAACATGCATTGCAATATTGTAACATTTATATAAGAGATATTCCATCATGCTATGTGGGACGAACAATCAAGTTATCACAATAAATATATTTTAATAAACCAGTATTTTATATAGTCGCATCCTAAAACATATGACTAAGAAAATGTCCAAAATTCAATAATTACTCACGACTTCTCGAAAATAAAGTTACGGGCCACGCGCTCAACACACTGTCCAAAGCTCGAATAAGGAGTGGACGCATATAAGGCAAAGGCTAAAGGCCACGAGGTCAAACAAAATCATTTACTAATATATCACAAAGTTTCATTATTTTTTCGCTGCCGACAGCTCTAGCCAGGAGTACAAAAGTTCACGAATTCTTCATGACCCATCTGATAACTAGGTTGTCTGGTAGAATCGGTGCATCGAAAGGCCTTCAGAAAATGCAAGAGCACTCTGTACGCCTGAGGAATAGTATTTCGTTAATTATATTACATACCAAATAATTCGTTTTTGGTTTTAGTTACTGTACTAAGCAGACGCATAATTTAGATGCTGAGTTATACCTTTAAAAATCATGTAACGCTGTACTAATGAATTTCAATGCATTTTGATTTATTTTCTTTGTACTTAATAGTATAAAATAGTTATTGAACGTCTGGAATTATTTTATTAATAAGTTACAATCAAGTCTGATTATTTTTATGAATCACGCAAGAATTACATATTAACTATTTTGAATAAATAATTTAAAAGGTATGCTATTTGCGTTACATTAACATACAACATTTCATTGCATTGTTTTATTGTGACGAAAACATTCTTTCTACGTATAAAGAGCCACCCCAGTTGGATGGGTCGCATTTTCATATTTGTCAGACAGCGTGACCTGCGTTTCACCTTGCTGCGCTGTTCTTCAGACGGGTCAAAGCCGAGTTACTGGTCAACAAAAGTGTTAATAATTCACATCTGTTTTAAAATGTCCAGTAAATATTAAACTGGTAACATTTGATTTTGTTCATAAACCGTAACTTTCCTCGTTGTTGTTGCTGGTTTTGCGTTTAATTCGATTGCTGTAATATAAAAAGGTTTTTTTAGAAAAAACGTTGTCTTGATCGTTTCAATCTTCTAATTCAAATAATATGAGCAGATAGTTTACAATACCTACAGAAATCGCACAATGTGCGTATTTCGTAGTGATATTATTTCGGAGTTTTTAGAAATTAAACTAAGACAAGCAATGCGAAATCATATAATCAGAAAATTATTTAGGCCTGTAGCAACTGAATATTTTAAAATGAAGTATATACAATAAAAAAAACAGTCACTGCCATTTGCAACAATAACAACAAAACAATTACAAAGCTTTGTCAATAAACATTTTAATTCGTAAATAAAACCGAAGATACTTTAACCTATACACGAATATAAGGGGACCTTGATGAGTCGGATGGATAAATTAAAGCGACATGTGGATTTTAAATATTTCTCGCAAGTAGGCCTGTGTGTTCCTTATGCTAATCAATGTACAAATTGGTGTTCAGACTACCATGTTTATACCAAATATACTCGCACTTTTCTCTGCGTTTGCGGCTTCTTACTCCACGCGCCCGTGAATGCTATTGGCTGAACCCACTGTATGGCTAAAAAACAGTAAGTATGTTGCCTTTTTAAATTAAAATTACTGTGATTGGAAGCACCCAATAAAATTAGAATAACAAGTGCAACAATCGTCTGGAAGCATAAGAGAAATATTTGTAAGGAGACTAATACCATGCTGTGGCCTGGGGGGCGCTGTGCAGAATAATAATAGTAAAAAAAAACTTTGAGAGCCAAAGAGGCCTACGTACTCATTACCTGTAAATTAAACAATTATCGTTGGCCACCTCCAGACCAATACAAAAATATGAGGTAATGTCGGTTATTTAGTCATTCAACCAATGCAATGTCGCCTCATTGATATTTTACACACCCCCACACATTCCCTGTAGGGACAACTAACAGCTAACAACAGGTCGAAAAGAACCTTAGTCCACCTACATTCGTATTTTTGCTTCGTCACACAGCATGTTGCTAATGAAAAAATAGCTTATCACATTAATTCCAAGTGAGCACTTAAAAGAGGAAACTCGAATTGGATCAAAGCACTGCCACTTGAAAATCTCGTTGATTTAAAATACAAGAACAAAATACATACGCAGGTATTCAAATTTAAGTTTTCTCGTAATACGTATGTACCTTTAAATACACCAGTTTTGTTTGCGTCCTTACGTATGAACTATTACCTGTTGTCGTTTGTGTATTCAATATAACACTTTCTAATTACCCTTATACCATTACGTTTCACTAAATAATCAAATCCCATTCGCAAATGTAAAAGAAACTGAAGTCTGAATGCACAGAAGAGATCTACAAATAGTGTTATACTAAGCACGTATTTTTAAACAAAGTCCCGAAAAATATAAACGTAAAGCTTACTTTTAGGACGACTGAAGACAAGGTCCCAGTAAGCACAAGCGCCCATTATTCGAGAAAGGTTAATCCTTGCTTCCACCTATTCAAAGATCGCTCTGCAATTCCAAACCATCTGCACTTCCTTGCTAATATACAATGTGAATTATATTTTGGCTTGTCAACTCCCTGGCCATAAAACAAAGTTTAATGGAATCACGTGCTCCCCCATAGCCATTCATGACACCGCTGTGGTACCATAAATAACCCTCAAAGTTGCACTTATTCAATAACGGCGGTTACACTGACGTCACTAGAAAATACTAGCGATACGTAATTATTATACGTTCAATGGTCTTCAGATTATTTCTGAAAAAAATATATATTAATACCATTAGATAAACATAACCCACTGTCATCACAATTCTAAATTTAGATACATTTTGCAACGCTCTTCTTTCATTTTATCTCTTCATTATCGTGGTTTTTTATCGTTGGCTGCAATAAAGTTATTTTTAAAGTAAAATAATATGTAACAAAACGAAAAAACGCGTAAAACCTTGCCGTGTTTTAGTGCCCAATGATTTTTTTGAAACAAATCAATATGACGTCTGTGAGAGTGTTTTTCTGAACAGCTTCATTCCGGATATCTGAGGCAATAAAGCAATAAAATGCTCTAGGTGGAGAACACTTGATCTGATCCACACACGTGGGGCAGTGTATCAGACACCACATTTAGTTTATAACCACCCTTTAATCTTTAAATCATTTAGTGCAGTTATCATGGATTTGAAGTATTTTTATATGTGATTGTTTTATGAACGCAAACTATCACGCAATTCTCAAGTAAACTACATTTATTTCGATCTCAACAGAATTTTCAAATACCTTTTAAATATTTTACATTAAAAGATGTTGAGATACTTCGAGCTAAGTTTAAATCTACACAACACCAATGGATATTAATATTATTGTAATGTGCAACTGCTAAGTATCGTTTTTTTTTTTTGCACAATCCATGCATCACATATCAGAAGCGAAGCAGCAGTTATCCTCAGTTGCGGCCTGAGACACTAATAATTATCAGCTTTACAGTTGTCTAATATAAACATTTTGAAACTTCAGCCTTCCTGAAATACTGCCTACTTTTTTCCTTGGTTTCAACTTCAAAGAGAAAGAATTTCGAAGCGATGTTGCCAGCTCCCGTTCACACTTCGCTAATGTAAAGTAGAAAATCATGAACTCCCCACCCAGACAAAAGAGAGCACATATTATGGATCACGTGATTCGACGAATCCATAGTAACTCTTTTTTCGTGACGTCTGAGATGAAAGATGCAGAGATAATAAAAGAAACAACCTGACTGTTGGACAACAGCGTCCTCTGCTGGACAAGCGAGGATCTTCAGTTCAGAATTGCGTCTGGAAATTGGCGTTAGATTGCTGCATTTAGTGTCTGGCTTCGCACAACGCGGATTTTGATGGCGGAAGAACAAAAATCTGAGTATCTTTCACAAAGGTCATGCTTTCTTCATATAATATTCAGCAATATAGGGTAAAATTGATAGAGACAATGTGTGGAAAACAACAACAAATTTCTCAGATAAACAAACAAATGCCGTAAGAAATCATAGGAAAGGAAAAATGTATAAACTGAACATGTCCGACGATACTGACAATAGTAAAACATATACATATGTTAAGATTTTGTTAACTTTTAGAGCATTGTTCAGCTTAGGTATATGATGCATCACTGTGTGGAAAAGTAATGTCGCATCAGCACATTGTTAATTTTTGATTAGGTCTGTGTCTATTAGGCGTGTTGTTCTTTGCGCCACTGGAGAATGCTTGTAACTAAAAATGATAAACTCGATGGCCTCCGCAAGTTACCAATTATATATTACGTTCCTGGATTATTTTGTTAGATTTAAAGACAATCGTATATGCTGTTGCATCATAGCAGTAGTCAACAACATATAATATAAATAAAAAGTTTTAAAATATTATTGTAAATCGTGTCGCCCACAGTACATACGGTGTGCTGCATTTAATTTGCCAAGACTTACAATTGCCTGGCATCACCTAAAATATACCAACTTCACAACAGATGGACGTGTCATTACTTCGGACGAGCAAAGCAAAACGCAAGTTTTTAGTTGAATATATATGTGTTAATGCCCGTCATCTACGGCTGCAGGCCTCGCCTTGCTCTCCGGCGCGCGCTCTCTTGCCGCATTGCAGTAAAGCTGTAAATAGTTTAGCAGCTGCCTGCCAAGGAGTGAAATACTGTCTTTGTTCCCCAGCCCTCGGCTTTGGGCCGCTGAAAACAACTCTTCATAGTGCAGCTATCTTTAAATATTTATATTATACATATAAATATATATAAAACATCATTACAAAGTCAATTTTTTTTTAAAAAATTCCATTGCTTCAATTTTCAAATACATAAAAATCTATTTTTTTGCAAGCAAAAGGAATAAAGAGCAAATAACCCGAAAAAAGCATGATAAAATGTTTTAATATATAAGTATAAAGATATTATTGATAGTATTGCAGAGAAATTGTGATTCACTTGATGTGTAGGTAGTATTATCTAACATAGACAATGAATCACGACTGATGTCCTTACATATATATATATATATATATATATATATATATATATATGTATATATAAAGTAGATATGTATATGTGTGTATATGTGTACTTATTTATTCATTTATATTATGCATATAATCCAATAGCTACACTTCCTAACGAACACACTAAATGGTTTAATGTATCCACTATGATGTCTATCTCCAAGAAGAAATACATAACCGTGATAGTTTCTGAAAGGACAAAAACATGTGAGAGAACATAGACCGCTTTAATCTACTAATGGGCTTCAAATGAACGACCATCCTTTCACCGATGTACTGATATCAAGAGCAAATGGGAAATGTATTAATCTAATCTTATTATTTTGCGTTTGTTATTATTTTTTGGTATTGGTATTATTTATAAAAGAATATACAAATTGTCAGTGTATAAGGAATTTATCTTCAAATATCAAAGCTGTTAACGATGAGATTATTCCATTTTCAGCTGTAAGACAGAAAACCATCAACAGTCATTGTATATAGGTCTGTTATTACGCTATGCTTCGATATAGCACAACAATTGTCCACTATCAATGGGATAACAACACAAACACTTTAATTAATGATATCTTGACTTGAATATTTTGACACATTGTGTTCACTCACACATACGATTTTGCCCATTATTCTGAAGAATAAAATCCTCATAGTTAATAAATATATATCGATAAAATTAATCGCTAAGAGATTAAATGCAGTAACTTGTGATGAAAATGATACTTAACTTTCAGTTGGGTTCATTTATTTAAGACGGAATCGTCTTTCATTATCCAAAATACGTTCTCAACTGAGGAAAAGACTGACAACTGAAAAATGATCAGGTAAAACGTTCACTTACCAACAAACGTTGATTGATACTGGTAATCCATTTGTTTCATCGTTTCTGCGTCTTACCAGATATTGTAAAAGGCGTATTTATGGTTTACAGTAAGAGGGCAGAAACAGGAATGGTATTCGTTCTGGTGAAGAACATAACTAAAATACGCAGGGTTCGACTTTTGCCTCTGACAGACAGGGAAACAACATCAAAGCTCTGAAACCCTGAACTGAACTGTTGACTTCACACTTCCATACTACTTATGGCAAAACACTAGTCATGAGAAAGAAGGCAGAAAGGACGAGGTTCAGGCGCTTTAACGGTGGAATGCGGTGTAAAAATCGCTTGGGAAATAGGGAAAAGGGCCATGAAGACGTTAGCCTCTCGCACATGACCAGTGGCATCCAATGACAGGCGATAGTGGCTCGTAAAAAGGACCATTACGAAGTTGTAAATTGTCTTCTAACAAAAAGGAATTTAGACTGCTGCAGCAGTTGTGTTCTGTTTTTTTTCCGCATAATGACGGAAGATATTCGCTTTTTGAAGAAAATCTTAGTAGATAATATTAAAAAACGAAATCGATAACTGCATCTAAAATATTATGCTATTATGTTTAATTTCACACAAGTAATATATAAGAAGCCTATATCAAAACTGTACAAATACATAAGATACCTGTAGAACAATAATTCAAATAATGTGCAGGAAAAAAAAAACACGGAACGTAGCCTATTCCATTACTTTTTAAAAAATACTCTCGACTTATTTTGGTTGAAACGTGTTCAAGATATCGACTAATGCCTACAATTTGATTTAGAGTTTTCTTTCAATTTAGAAAAAAATGTTGAAAACCTACATTGAAATTTTTGAGATATTGCAGGGAAAAAAGGATTCATTTAGACTGGCGTCCTGCACACTGTTGGCATGATGTTGAGAAAATAATACATATCCACATGTTAGCATACTAAACTCTTTTAAAGATGGATATCATTCATTTGTTCATTAATTATCCTGTTCTATTACCAGAAATTTGGTTAAAACATACGCACGACATATAGACCCTACCAAATAATTGGGAAACATTATATATATATAAAATTTGTTTCTGCTTTTCTTGCTACACAGACATACACACACACACGTATGTTCGTGTGTGTGTGTGCGATTATTAGGATTAGAGTTTGTAACTCCTATAGGCGAATTTAAGCAGTTCTATTACAACCAACTCTAAGTGATATATCTAAGCGAAAACTCCATGTGTGTGTGTGTGTGTGTTTCTGTATATAAAGCTTCATAGCAAAAACATGGGTTTGCGGGTACTCAAGAGATTACCTTGGAAATGATCTTTGTTACGCCAATAACGAAAAAATGTCCGTGGTCCGGCCCTTCTTTAATATTAGAATTAGAGTCTTTTACTCCTATTGGCGAATTTAAGCAGTTTTATTGCAACCAACTCTAAGTGATATATCTAAGCGAAAATTCCATTTTAACTCTATTCATATGTGGCCATCTGACTTTGGGGATTTTTGTCACCCAGCGGCCTGTCTGTGCTCGTGTTTTCTATTAGTAAGCTCAGCAAATGTGGGATTTTGCTGCATGTGCAATGCATCCCAGAGATAAAAGACAAAATTACACATAAAGCGAATTCTGATTTGATTTTCTTTTTCTTTTTTTTTTTTAGATTTTCTGTAGAATAATACAAATAACAGATAATCGAAGTTTATATTGGAGATATTTTTGTTAAGGAACAAAACGCGCGTCTGTGAGAGTGAATGGCCATGAATGACGTCCCACACATTCCTTGAAATTAACCATAAAACCATAAGGGAAGGAATAACCGCGGTGACGACGAAGGCATTTTGAAAAGATCAGTCTATGACTGAAAAATGATTGCTAAACCCCGTGTGGACTTTCGGGATATGAAAAAAAATGTGGGGAAAATAACAGCTAAATATGCTGAATATGACTAGATTTTATCCGCGGAAGTAATGGCCGCGTAAACAGAAATAGTTAAAAATGTTTTGTTCTATAGTAAGTGCTCTTATTTATTATTATTATGATGATTATTATTATTATTATTATTATTATTATTATTATTATTAGTAGTAGTAGTAGGAGTAGTAGCATGGAATACATTCTAATAATAATGACAATAACAATCTACGCCAGACACCTATCAAACACATACATACAAAATCCTAAAAATACTCCTGTTAATAATAATAAGAATTATTATTATAATAATTATTATTATTGTGTTTTTTTCAATTCCGATATTTCGTCAAATAATTTTCGATGTTTACATTTTTGCGTTTGCGGCGGAAACATATATTCTGATTTTATAATAATCAAAAAACAAAAAATGCAAATATACTTTAATTGTTCGAGATGGATGATTCAAAAGCTAAAAATTTAAATTACTGATATTTACGGTAGATCTATGCAAGTCAATATCCGATGATATAGGCTACTGCTGCCAGTGTCTCGAAAAACCGCGGCTACCGAAACTTACGTCACATCTCTATACATGTGCTGGTTTTTAGTTTAAATTACAATCTGCCATGCAAAAAATCAATTCGAGCGAAAAATAAACAGCAAAATCAAACAAACCCAACAACAGAAAGAGAAAAATTAAAAACATGCAGTTCAATGGTACGACCTGCAGACGTTCTTCAGTAGAACAACAGTGCCCTCTAGTGGCTACATGATTAATTACTATAGCACCGCTCAACTTCAATGGAACCAGTCCGGATATCCAGTTTTCTCCCAGACCAGTGTTACTATCTCAATATATAATAACAGAGCATAAATATTTACATTTTAACAATTTTTGAGTTACACATTAGACTTTATATCTGTTTCCAAATGTAGGTATGCATTTTTGAGATATATTTAAATTTAACCTTAAAGAACTTTTCGTTTCTAAGAATTTAAGAACTTTTCGTTTCTAAAAATGGATGTTAAAACATTTTAACATATTTTATGTAAAAGTACATTATACAATTTAAGATGAGAATGGAAAGTATGTTAGCTGAGGTATAAGGGAAATAAAACGATTTCGATCGTTTCAGTTCTGAATGAATAGAAAGGTCGGGATGCATAAATGCGAATTCCTGTGTATTTCGGGAACTGATTCCTGCTTCGAAGTGCGAACAGATAATTTATCGACCAGACACCTAGTAACAAAAGTGTCTACATTTTAGCTTGTCACCCACAGACAAAACACCCAAATAAAATAGTTTCAAAGACGAGTACAATTACAACCCTCCTCCATAAAGCCATTTAGACCAGACGTCTAGCCAATCTCTATGGCTTTATTGGGCCCAGTTTCTTCCTGCTTTAAAGTAATTCTAGGTAAAGGTTTGCCAATAAACCGGGATCAGAGCAACACCTTTCCCCAATCATAAACAATTTATTAGTACCATATCACTCAACAAAACACTACTAAATAAACGCGGGTAAATTGTTGACCGGTTCCTTAGACCAGTTGCCCAATAGGGCTATATCAAATCGCAATTTGCTAAAATATAAAATGTAATATAACATCCCAAGTTACAAAGGTACGCATGTTCAGGTCGTTGCATGCTTAGTAGCAAAATACAATTTGTAAAACGTTTAGAAACACTATTAACTTGTGAAATATTACATAAAGAGCATTTATCTAAGTTTCATGCTGAAATATTTCGGTTTAGAGCGTTTTTCATCCTCCCACAGTTTATACCGATATATCCTCGATGTGAAAGTCATATTTTTTTAACAAAAATGAAGAAGGTGAAACCACGAAGTACACGTAGGGGTATTCGCAGAATGAGAACTGAAGGGTAACTAAGCTACTGCACTAAGTACTACAGACAATGTTTTTCTAAGTAAGATTAAATTGATGCATATTGTGACTTAATCTGAGTAATGAGGCATATGTTTTACATTTACTTAATAAACTGCAGGCCAACAAATTTCAACTCATGGTTGCATTACCTTGCTTTGTCCCTGATTCAGGTATATAAGAGCATTAAACACAACATTATGTCATCAAGAGACATTAAATAAAATAGACTCTTACCCGTTGCCAGAAATGTAAATTTTATAAGGTATTGGACATTATCCTACATATAATTAATAAAAAATTATATTTAGACATTGCATCTATGCATTTTCACAGGCCTGTTATACATACCCAGTTCGAAATTCTTAATGCAATATCCACCCAAGAAAATTCACATATATACGCTTTGTGTTAGCTTTTCATCTTTGTAATTTAGAAAACAACACGTTTATTATTCTTTTCTGAATATGTACATACTGATTTTGCGCATGTTCAAGAAATAACTATTACAACCGTTATAGGCTACACATAGCTGCAACCGTTACCATACAATTAAGCACATTTCCCAGGTAATTATAAACTAACTTATATATTAAGTATTTTCGTGATCGGATAACAACTGGATTCGCAGTTACAGTGTAGGATTAATTTAGACTCAAAATTTATTTTTGTTGAAAAGCAAGAAAACACAAATGTAGACAATTTAACCGTTCCATTAATTCTACGAACAATTTAACAGAGAAACTAAACAGTCATATCTGATACACAAACTTCTATGAAAGTTTAATTCTAACACATTACTTGTCACCATATACACACCTAAGAGAGAAAGACTTTAGAGTTCAGTTCTTGTCCTTTCATTCCAGCGTAAGTCATTGTTGATCCTTATTACCCCTCTCTCTTGTCATCTTTTTCATTTTCATTCTTCTGTTCTGGAACCAGATCTTCACCTGCCTTTCAGTTAAATTAAGAATTCTAGCGACTTCGTAGCGACGATCCCTTGTCAGGTACATATTATATAGGAATTCTTTTTCCAGTTCTAGTGTTTGAAATTTCGTGTACGGACATCGCTTCTTTCTTGTTGAGCGAGCATGAATCCAGTTAGCAGCCGGGTTGCCTGGAATAGAATAATGGTAACTTTTAAAACTCAAAAACACGTAAGCACAACTAAAAAGCTTAACAGATTACGTGAAACTCACAGACTTCAGTATAAGTGTAGGATCGGCAAGTGTAATAATGTAATATTTGCAATTAGCACACAAATTGCAGTTGTGAAGATAGTTCATTCGAACTAGCTATAGTAAGACTCTGGACATTTTTATTGCTTAGTAAAACCCCCAGTTTTACACACACTGCTCGCACAGTTTCTGGGGCTGTAAATCAAGGAGCAATTTCTTTTACTTACTTGGGTCAAGTTGCTGCTGTTTCTCTTCTCTGGGCTCGCTTTGACTCGAAATATCGCTGCCAGCTGGTTCTTTAGTTGCATTGTCTTTACTGTCTGGTACCGCTCCACAAACATATTCAGGCACTATCGGAGTCTGTGCCTCGAAAGTAGAGCACTCAGTCCTTTTCGACGGTAAACTTTCAGGCTTCGTCCCGTAATGCCGACTGCTTGAATGGAATCCAGAAAAAGACACAGAGTTCGATATAGGGTCTATCCATGAGCGAACGTATCTGTTATCTGCCGCTGTAAGGTGGGACTGTGGCACGTATGGATGGTAAATTCCCGACACTGCGGCCGTGGACGGTGGGTGAACCGAGGACCAAGACGTAGGGAAGACGGCAGACTTTGGTGCATAACTGCAGGAAGAAAAATCAGCATTATCCCCTACACCTGATGGCCTTGAGGTCGTGGCGTGCGAGCCCTGGACAAAGCGAGCTCCGTACACATCATCTGCTTCGTGTCCAATTATGGAGTCCACATAATAATTACTAATTGTACTACTGGTCGACATTTTTGGATCCCTTCGTAGTCATATAAAAGGTTACACTGTTACAGATACCTTCTCTCTGAACAATCATAGTATTTTTGCTGGCTTCATCTTCAGCTATTGGTTGCATGAATCACGTGACCATATTTACCAATAAAGTGAGTAAATCAATCCGCATATAACGGTATTTTAAATTTCGACATATTATCACTAACGCGAACCGTACTTTATTTAACTGTATATGACGCCTTTAATAAGTAAAGTAGTTGCTAGATCTACTTGTTTAAACAAACATTACAGCAAAGGGCGGCCCGGGACTATTTCTTTACGTCGGCTAGAAAAAAACACCCATTTATTTCATAACCACCCCTCTGCATTGATGCTTTGGCAAATTATTTCAAATGTGTGTAAAATCTTACAAGAAATCGCCGTGATATGTCGCGCACTCGACTCTTGTAAAATATTTTTATAGGCTCGTCAGTTGTAACTCCTCGTAAAATGTTCGTAATAACATGCTATAAAATGAAGAATACGGTTTTTAACGGATTTGCGAATAACTTTTTTTCTGCTGTTTGTTCCATAGTCATCCGATCACGTTTGTTCAGGTATTGTTGTATATGTGGCCTAAGAAGTAATCTTTGTGTACTGATTGTATTTATTAGGAAGCACGTCATAATGTTTTTATGTCTATCAATAAATTTTTTATGAGGTGCATTTGATTATACATTAATGTGCCCTTAATAAAAACGGACTCTTGCAGTTACTAAGTGTCTGCACAAAGATGTTCAATAGTTTTTCTTCTGGAAATTTTTTTTTAAGGCCTGATACCAAAGGTTTACCATGCAGTGCAAAACATACAAGAAATATTTTTCCATATTGACAATTCCTATACGCGTTACTCTGGCCAAAAGATTAGGGTATATATATTACATTGTCCGTGTATGTGTGGAAACGGTTTTATAAATATGTAAATTGCGTACGAGTTGATTATTCTGCACCATTTTTGTGCATATTGTTACCCAGGGTGTTCGTTACCAGATACTAAATTATCTACATGAACATTTGGTGAGAAACTACATCGAAATTTAAAAAAGAAATCAAGTCTCTAAATGGTAATACCTACCACAGTAAATCTATATTTTGTTTTGTTTTTTTTTCCTGCACAACATAACTACAAATAACGCAAATATGTAACATTTTATAAACGATACCTCTGAACGCCAGAAAGTCTAGATTTCCGCTGTACAAGCATATATAAACACATAGACGGTAACATAAATATAAGTGCATATAAGCTAAAAACTTAACCAAAAATATTTTTATCCATCCGTTTCCAGAAAAGCAGCTTATTTAACTTGTAGGCAGCTTATGCGTCAGGCCTACTGTGTGATAAATATCAATTGTGTGTCTTTGTGTCAATATATTTATATATCTATAAACATGTAATTTTTACAGAAATGTAATTTACCTGCATTTGTGGTTTATTCGTTTGCACCACGCGTGGTTTAAAGTAAGGAATGATCAAGTTCGAATGCTGAATGAAGAGCCGGTCTTTTGTACACTTAAACATGCGTAGTGGTGCATACATTATTATATATATACTAAAATGTAAGTAAAATATTTATTAACATCAGATGTAACGTCATCGCTTTTTGCTAAGTAATATACATCCACTTTTCACAATTATACTTCACATCCTGCGCAAAGTAATGAAAACTGCGTATATCAGTATCAAACGTAAGATACCGTGGTGTGTCCTCAGTCATCTGGAATTCCACTTGATAAACTTGATAAGCGTGACTGATTAAAGAAAATGTGAAGATTTTATTAACATATAGGAAACAGGCACCAAAGCTTGTATAGCATAAAAGATAACGTTAATAATAATATAAATAACAATTAGGTACAGTTTCCTCTGTAAAACTAAGGACTCGAATATATAGCGAAAAAATTCATTAATTTTCTATGAACACGTAGGGTATTGGATAAAATTGCGGCTAATATTTGTTTATTACATATTATATATTACAGTATAGTATAATACTTATAGTATATTTACTATATGTTGTGTGTCTACGTGAAATTACGATTATTTCAAAGACAACACACATGGTTACTTGTTATATGGTATTTAGAAATGTCGGCATTATTTTGTGAAGGTTACATTTTGTATTTGGTGAATTTGTAAGTGTTTTGGTGTTTACATCGGTAATGGTATTATTGTTACATTTTTAATTTGAATAATCCAACTGATTTACATCAGTACAAATGATCAGCATGTAGACAGACTTTAATTTATTGCAGGGTACATGCCACAAAACATGCATTGAAGTTACACCCATATATTAACGATATTTAGCACAGATATATACAGCAACTTGCAACTTCGACTAGATAAAATTGAAACATTATAGCTATTCTTACCAACGAATATTCCTCATGATAATTGCCAGCAGTAAATGTGCTTTCATATTCAGTATTATAATAGTCTTCAACTAATTTCAATCAGTAGGTGTCTAGTACGAAGATGCCTTTGTCATGAAAAATAACAAACACTCCCTTAGTGGGAATCTGAAATCTTTAATAATTTAAGACGTATGTAAGACAGTTACCCTGTGAAACATATTTAAAGTACACAACGTGTCACTTGTATATACCACCAAAAAAGTAATAACTAAACACGAAGTAGCAAATACAAGTCACAGTATCTGAACGTGGAACATAAAAGATGGCTAATTGACCCCAGCAAATAGTTCACATGAGAAAAGGTAAACGGTGGAAAGAGCAGAAATGCATTGGGCAGACGCTCACGAAAACGTAAGATTTGAGGTAAGTTCCCGAATTCGATTCTCTCTGCTCATCTTTTTCAGCTTCATCCTGCGGTTCTGAAACCAAATCTTGACTTGTCTGTCGGTAAGGTTGACACTTTTACTGATCTCTAGACGGCGCTCTCGAGTCAGGTACATATTAAATAAAAATTCCTTTTCTAATTCCAGGGTCTGGTGCTTTGTGTAAGGACATCTCTTTTTTCTTCCACTTTTTGCAGTTAACCAGTTGCTTGTTGGGGGGTCGTTTTTGCATTCTGAAAAAGATGACAAAATAAACAAACTTAGTAAATGCTGGAGAACACAGTGTTGTTTCCGTGAGATAAGTACAATTACGTGAGCATTCCAGCAATTTCAGCAATCCATTTTAACCACCAAAATAGCGGATTGTGATAGAAATACATTTTAAAAGCAAACTTTTTTTATTTATAATCAAACATGCCATATTTCTACATATACACAACTGAATACAACAGCCATTGCTTTGTATTATTAAATTGCATAGATATACATTAAGATTAAACCCGACAACGATTTTCATTCCCCCAGTTTACTTTACCTTTTCGGGAATGTTTGCAAAAAAATCATCCGTAATCATTGACAGCACTGCTTCCAATATTGTTCATTGTTACAAAAAAAGAGAAAACCGTCCC
The DNA here is from genome assembly GCF_048594095.1 of Paramormyrops kingsleyae. Lineage (NCBI taxonomy): Eukaryota > Metazoa > Chordata > Actinopteri > Osteoglossiformes > Mormyridae > Paramormyrops > Paramormyrops kingsleyae. The sequence goes on from NC_132812.1 coordinate 14,605,642, forward strand.
TAACGCACAGAGAATCCCAGTCATTTAACCAGAAAAGCAAAGTAAACAATATAAAATGTGTAAAAATATTTATTAAAATCATCCAGATAGAAAAAATCAGCCAGATAAAGCTAGATAATAAAATAACACCGAACAATAACAGGACAGCATGCACGTGAAGTAACTACAGTGACGCTGAAGAGCATTAAAAAGAACATATTAAACCTAACATAGCATTTTGACATAATAAAAAAACAAAATTACATCTTTAAACGAATAACATTTAAAAAAAAAAAAAAAACACTCACATCTGCATCCCGTAGTCTAAAAAGACAACACTGTTTCCTGTGGAAGCATTTTACTGTAACTTGAGTAAGACTCTCATTAAACATTACGACTTTAGGGTTGTTTGTGTTTTATACTGGTTTTTATGGTGGTGGGGCGTTCGTATAACACCACGACAGGATTCATCCCTTTATTGTACCCACCTTTCGCTTCCGTCTGTGCCAATTCGGGGCTTGAGGCTGACGCTTCAGAGAAGGAATTTTTCTCCTCTTGCACACTCGCGTTTGGATCCGGGCTTCCCGCTGGTGTAGGTGTCTTGATCGCGTCTCGATTAGTCGGAATTTCTATTATTTTCTTCTCCGCCTCGGGAACCGTAGACAGCTGCGATTTTGGAATAACTCTGTTTAGTTGCAGGATGGTGTTCGGGCTCGTTTCGTGATTAAAGTCTTGGTTTTTCCCAGATGCATAGGTTTGACTCAGTCTGAAATAGCCCGGAACCGGGATTTCGGAACCATCGACAGAACAAGGTTCAGGAACAAGATTAGAATAAGTGGGGATTTCGGACGAGCTGACCTTTGCTCTTTTGTCGGAGTACATACAGCAATTACTTTCTTCTTTAATGCTTTGTGAAAAAGTACAAGAGGACATCTGGATGGAAGTGTGCTCTATTCTGCACGGTCTATCCGGATCTGCCCAATTGTCAATTTGAGGTATATACGAATGGGCATTCATGCCCATGTTTTGGTGGCTAAGTTCTCCCCTTTTACCGAGAGACGGCAGAAGTCCACAGGTCTGCATCCCATAAGTTCCCATTTCTGCACTGGATGGCATGTACATGTTGCTGCTGGAGTAAAGGCTATCGGTCCTGCAAGCATTGATCAAAGAGTCTACTAAAAAAGTATTGGCGGCGGGAGAGCTGTTGGGAAAGGACATTTTGGAAATGTGTTAAAGAAGAGAGAGATGTCCTCTATAGGCTGACATATCTAGCAAAACAATCCCGTGCAGCTCAGGATGCCGCTCAGCCACCACATGACAACCACACCAATGAAATTTGAAAATGGCCTTGAGATGCAGCCTCTTTTCTTGTCACGTGGACGCTCGAGCACTTCGGAGGGTTTGTCAAATGTGGTCAACAGCGACATCTAGAACAAGGACTTGAAATTGATTCCAAGACAACAACTTAAAAGGCATTTAACACGTCTTCTCACTCTTCCGAAGAAGCACAAACCACAACCAATATAAAAATGTGCAAATGGTTTCTTGAACTATTTTGAAGACCGATTTACCTGGGGCATCGTTTTTTAATTTAAAAAATGTTTTTGTTTGTAAAGCTAATTCCAAGTTCAAGATGAAATATGTTTATTAGACTTCACTATTAAAATTACTTTTAACATAACATATTGCTTTTGTTGATGAAGCATTTGATGTATTTAAAGTGCTAAGGCATATAAATGCTCACGCAGTATTGTATATGAAAACAGGAAACTAATTGCTGAGGTGTTCAAGAATTTGAAATTGAACTCTTTTGCAATATAAGTCCATTTCACACTGTTCCTTGAACTTCGACATTTTGGGTATAATTCCTGGAATAATATACATTTTGTTTTATAGGCTAAGTAAAAGCATTTTTGCCTGCCACAGTCGGAGTATCAAAGGTTGTTTAATTTATGAATGTATATTAAGGAGAATCAGGGCGATCAATATATTTCTCATCTGCATTCGAGAGCTTTCTGGTAATTTTCCTGCTCCCGAGGCTTTTCTGAGAATTATACTCCTAGTTAAAGCAGGTGTTCAGCTATTTTATTAAGATATCGATTGTGGCTTTGTAAAAGATAGGATGCGCACATTTTAATTTGTAAGATATTGGCAGTATTATGAATTGTTAGAAAGCGGCGTTTGGTCAGGTTTTATTTTAAAAATTAAATTAATGAAATGGGTGCATTAACGTGCGCAAATACATAGCATTCACAACCTTATATCGCCATGAAACCTGAAAACAGATTGAAAGGCATGCAGTACAATATTGGTTTACAATATGATACAATGCTATTTGAATAGCCCTCTTTGTGATCGATGGAAAGCACAAAAATAAACAAAACAATATCCATTCGGACACGAGCCTATAATTCTCAAACGCATTCTTTTGTTCTGAAAAACTGTACCGGTACACTTCTATTTTAGGCCGTTCACATTTTCCCATAGCAGTAATTCTTTTCCACAGTTTTATAATACAAGGGTTTAATATTTTTGCATTGTGCCATTTTTATATTTAATTGTAAATGAATGTCATTTCGAAACTGAATTTGAAGTGATACCAGCAAATAGTAGCATAGGTGGAATGACCTATGTTTTGACACGATCACCATGCCTGCAATACTGGAAAATCTTGTTCAACACAACAGACAGTGGGTTTAAGTCCCTCCGAACTGACTCCAAGATGGGAGTATTTTTATTGCTCGTTCTCACAGCATTTAACTTCCTATAGTAGCTTTTGAACTGAGAATTCGCAAACAAAGAAAATACCTTAATACGAGACTTCATAAGGAACAAAAATGTTAATCCGGGTAGCCCTGCCACGATAACTGTAACTAAGTCTAGGTAATAACTAATAGTGTTTTTGTGGCATATATCTGTTCGTCTAAAAAAAACCTGACATAAATACTCATATAATGGATATTTTCCGTGCGAGCATTCATGGTGCATCATATATTGTTCAAATTATTTAAATAATATCAAACGCAATGGAAGGTCGTGGCGGCACAATAATGATAAAATACACAAACAACACAAACCTATGAAAAACACAACACAAAATATATAATACATCCTTGTCATCATTTTATCAATGGTATTAACAGCAACAGTTGTAGAGTAACATGATAAAATGAAGATCTTGAGTATAGAAATGTTTTATGCTATTTTTGTACCTTCAACTTCTCATTGTTATTTATGTAAACTCTGCTCATTGTTATTTTTGGCGTTGCAATAGGCTAGTGCATTAAAAGTAACATTTCTTTCCTGTATTTTGTGTAGGCACACCAGGACAATTTCAAAAAGCAGGAATCCTGTGTTATTAAAACAAGCATTTTTATCGCTGAAGGAATATTGGATTTACAATTTGCATTTTAATTTTTAGCAATTTAATATATTTAATTCCAGCGGATTAGCAAGTAAGTCTTAAAAAGAAAACTGCACTTATATTATGATTTGATGCTAAAGTACACATACAAACGCTATCTCATTTTCATTTGTTTTCAACTAACATATTACATAAATAGATTTGTTTTTAAAAAATCTTTTATTCTTTATATTTGAAACATCCTAAAATATTGCCCAGTTGCTTCATGGTTTTCGTTTGTAAATCAGATTCTTGGGATAATATTTCTTTGTACCAAACAACGACTTTGCTGACTTGAGTACCTTCAGTTTTGCAAAGCAGACGCGCGTATGTTGTAGCTCACAACAAACATATCTCACGTATAAACCTGTTTACTTCTTATTCCGCTGGATAACATTATTAAAACAGCAAAAGACGTTATACGTTTTCCCTCCAAGCTAAAAACATTTCAGCTTGACGTAGTTGTACATCATTTTGCCTAACTCGTGTATAAGAAAACATTTTCCTGCTATTTACCAAACTAAGAAATGTGTATTCACCTATTTTAACACGCACGTATATACACAATTCAAGTAATTCAATAAATTCTTTCTGTTTAATGATTTAAATAAGATTCCGGATAATAAAATTAAATGACGAAATAACTGGAAATATTGAAATGCCAATTACTGCCGGTCTCCTTACTCAAATCATTCATAATTTTCAACCGCCTATTATCCAACCTTAACTGGTTCCAAAGAACGCACATGCATGTAACAACAACAATAATAACGACGGCAATAATAATAATGGAGTGGTCATAGTTAGAATTCATAAAACTGAGCGATTACATATGTTGCAATAACGCCATCCTGTGGTTATTATCAGAAATTACAAAAATAACGGAATTTCTGTGTATATCCAAATGTTATGTATCCACGTTTAAGTCTACAAATTCAAATGGCATCCAGTAGTCAATCAGTTCAACAGACTAATATAGACTGTTATGAAAAACAGCCCAGCATAACTTATTTTTAACTGAATATATGTTTAAAAGCGAATATTGGGTTTTAAATGGCGATTTCAATTCGTCAGTAGTAAAACGTAGGCCTACATAAGAAATTACACATACAGTAATATATAGATTATATATTGCATATATTGCACTTTGAAATATGTGATATATTTTACTTGGCGTGTACTTAAAGCCGAAATCATACGTTATTACTTTGATATTTGAATGTCACTAAAGAAAGACTTGGACGTGTCGGAAATAAAATACACACAAAAAAAAACAATTGAAGTATACTTGAAAATATTAAGAAATGTAACATTTTCTTTATTTTTATGCTGATTTCAAGCATCAGGCTACACATGCGACCAACGACAAGGGTCATTACAAATGGTTGTAACATAGCGGTAAGCACGGCCCCATTCTTGGAGAGAAAACAATTGATTACTCCTATTTAATTATTTTGATATAACAAACTAAAAACCATAAGGTTTTAAAATGGTGTTTATCACTGCGGAGTAATCAACAAATCCCATCAGCGGATCAGGAGGTGTAAAAAAAATTGCGATTATATAAATTACATGCTAACATAGACTCGCATAAGAGCAAAGTAAAAATAATTCATTTAAATTCTTCCTTGTTAAACTGGGGTTTGTTTAACAAAAGAAATTTATCATAATGGTAAACTATGCGCTTTTTGAATTCTAGGAAACCGACTGCCTTGCAGCCATGTTGCAGCGCCAGTGCTGCAGTGCAGATATTTTTCAGAAGGCGCCCTTTTGTTAAGAGAACAGCCAAAAGGCGCCTAAACGAATCTAAAAGGGTTAAAGGGGACGACCTTGACGTTATGGAAGTTCAAAGGCAAAATGGAATATATTTTTAAATATATGAAATTTTGAACAATCATTTGGTTAGGCGTCTGTTCTGGCTAATATCAGGATTAGCATTATACGTATTTGCATATAATACTCGTGCAGACAGTGTTTTTTGTTTGGACGCCTTCTTTTTTCTGTATGAAATACAGTATGAGTATGTTCTTATTTTATCTTATTTTAGCGCAAATCTGGAGAGACTAAAAGCCGAAATAGCCCCCAATTTAGACTATGCCAATGTTTATTGTTTTGTCTGGATCGTTAAAGCTAGTGTAAACTATATCAAATTGCGCAACATAAAGAAAACAAAGTACTAAGTAGCTGTGCTTTTAAGGTAAATGTGTCCAGCTTGACAACCAAACGCAATTGTTTTGCACTTTGAAAAATTTAGCAATTTAGTAGACTGCGCTGTTATCGTTTTAATCTAAGTCGTTTTCACACAACTATTGTCTCAAACAAAAATAATTTATTTTTGTCAAGCCCCAAACTATTAACCTTCAATTAAGCTCCACCAAATACTACAAAATGTTATCAAATTCTTTCTTTTGCTGGGAAAAGCACATACATGAGTATAATGTTGTACATTAACTATTGAGTTGTGTCACATTTGAAATAATTAAAAAAAAACTACTTATGGGGAAAGGATTTGCAATATTCTGGTTTTATTTAATAGTTTCGTACATCACATGCGTCTAAGAAATAAATGCATACATTAGACTGTTATAAAATTACATATTGATTACTGTAATCAAATTTTTGTTGCTTACTGCAATGTTGTTTATGAACCATTATAATGAACGCAATAAAACATAAATAGAACATAATAAGTATACATCAATTACATTTAAGTAGCATTCACAATCTAAATAACATAAGAGCGAACACGAAGATTGTCAAAATTTCCTTGTCGTTCTTGTTTTATCGAACGATTCACGTTAATTAGGAAACACACAACATTAAATAGCCTAATGTGAATAAGAATCCATAGATTTTCGAGGTAAACGTTACTTTTGATAATAATACAAGAATTGCATAGTTTAAAAAATTCAATTTATCCTTATTTCTTCTGGTGCCCCGTGTAGCTGCGTGATGGAGAAAAGATTCTGTGCCCGAAAAGTCCGGAAACCTTAAGCCATTCCATCATGGAGGCCACGGAATGTTCTACACGATCTAAAATCAAAATGTCAGAATAATGGATTCCCAGTGAAATATTGAAGCCGATCCCTGTTTAGCTTTTTCTCTTTCATTCTTCGGTTTTGAAACCAAATTTTCACTTGCCGATCTGTTAGGTTTAACATCCTTGACAACTGCAAACGCTTCTCTTTGTTTATATACACGTTGAAAAAGAATTCTCGTTCAAGTTCTCGTATCTGGTATTTAGTGTAGGGACACCTCTTTTTTCTTGACTTTGAAGAACCTAAAAAACATAATAACAAGTTATCCCTCATAAACATATCTATATTGAGCACATTATGTTACCTGAATTATTTAATATTTAGATTTTTCTACGAACGTACACTTGAATTTACAGTTAATTCCATTCTTATATAAGCAGCCGAGTACAAGTTATACAGCAGGACTGGTTACACATTAACGGGTTATTGCAGGATTTTTTTGTTCTTTTCAAGAACACATTTCTGTTACAATTGTTCCGCAAAGTAACAATTGCGGATAGAGTTGCTTTATACATTACGTGGCACGATTTCCCCGTAAAATAATCTATAAATTCCATACAAATTCTTAAAAGCGAATTTGACTCTTATAACCAATCAGTAGTAATCCTAAAACCCACCTAAACTGTCCTGCCGTCGTAAACAGTTTTACAGCAGCAAAGCAAGTCTTATAGGGTATATAAAATCCTTTGCATGCTTATAAAGCCGCACATAAAATCAAACCGACAAAGTAGTGGACTTGTACTCTAACCCCCATTTAATGTTTGGTCTTACTCGCACCGTTGCTCTTCTCTTCTGTGCAGTTGGAGGAAGAAGATTCTTCATCTATGTTTTCGTTTGGTTGTTGTTTCTCCTGCGACGACGTCTCTGAGGACAACTGACTGGGCGCAGCATCTCCGGGGAGACTTGATTCTGTCTTTTCCTTTGAGGGTTCGGAGTTGGCTCTCTCGGCATTATTGTTAGTGTCAAAAAACTGGTCAAATCCTTGAGGAAGAACTCCATTTCTGCCAACGCTGGTGTAAAAACTGCACGGCGCGTTCGAGCCATTATGATGGCCATACATGGAATCGTTTTTAAATATCATGTCCGTCCTGCTAGATGACTGAATTAGATCTCGGTGCATTATGTCGTCGGTCGAATAGTACGATGCATAACTGCTCCGATAATGCCATTTGTGATCCATGCCATAATCTCTGAAAGCAACTTCTCCGACAGGCTGGACCTGAGCAATGTTTGAAGTATACGGAAAATTTACTTGACACGAAGTCGTCTGAGGTAAAAATGATGTGACAGATGAAAAATCAGGTGCTGATACATAATACGTACAATTCGGCAAATACATATTCGACGCGCAGTTGCTGCGATCGTCATACTCCGTCATGACTTCTTTTGCGTTTGAAAGCAGCTATATGCAGCGTCGGTGTGTTAAACTTCGTCCATCTACTGCACTACAGGCATGTGGACAGGATCCGCGTGGGGGAAAAATCGGAAACGTAGGCTGACGTGCAATTCATCTTGATCGATTCTTGAGGCAATTGTGTCATGTGATCCGGTAACGAAATTACCATATATCAATATCAGTCATTAAGACCGATATAGAGAAATTCATAGGTGAGAGCAGAAGTCAGTTCATTGGTTGCTTGCGTCATGCGGATATCCAAATGTAAATCTTACATTTACACCAACGAATTAGTAGACAGTAAACAGTCCTTGAAATATTAAATCATGCTGCTTCAAAAACGAATACGAGTGACAATGCCACACATGAAAATTAAACGTATTATAGTTTTTTATAAGACGTTAATTTTAACAATAACACGGTGTGTATGTAGTTTAATTGGGATTTATACGTTTAAAAGTACTATATCTTCGACAGCCTACATATATGCTTATTTAGTGTTTGCATTTTTTACAGCATTAAATTGTAGCGCGCAAGCATCTAAAACAACAGAAGAATAAATTTCGTAATATGCCATTTACAGAAAACGTAAACTTTTAATTTAAAAAATAACCAAAACCACTTCAGGCTGAATTGAACTAAACAAAACATTTCAATAAAGATATACTCGATTAAAACGATATGGTAAATCTTTGCATTACACAAACTTCATAAAAAAAGCATTCATAAACGCCAATCAGGGCCTCGGACACACGGCCAAATATAGCAATTTTTCAAACCAGATTTACTTTATTTGATTGTTAATCTGTGCATAGAATTGTGGTAAATGTATAATTTTACGGAATAAGGAAAGTAAACAGAAATCGTCATTTTAATGCCGAAAGAAAAGGAAGGAATCACTGTAATTGACGGATGTTTTGTAATGTTATTTCCGCTTCTCGATTTAGATTTCAGACGAATGTTTTCAGTCATTTTTGGGTCTTTCTTCATAGTAATTACACTGATCTATATAAACTAAAGCTTAATGATAAAATGGGGAAGTTAGCAAGGTTATTGAAGCAATTCAATGAAAATAACATACGCACATTAAAATAACACATGAAGAAGAAGCAAAATCAGGAAAAAAAAGAAATCACAGCACACTGTTACGGAATACAATATAGACTCGAATGTTTTTTAAGTTAGCGAATGCTTTTGAGTATACCAAATTTCTCCGCTGCGTAACTATTTTATAATGCTTACTGAAATCCTGCAATCCCCCGTCATAAATAGCTTATATTGTAATTTGTAAATTCATTACAAAATGGAGAGCAACACTAATGAAGAAAAGAATGCTACATTACCCTGGAAAGATATATGTAAAAACTCCAAATCGGATTGGTTTGGTCAAGTTTTTCTGACTTCTTCTTAGGTCCATAGGTAGTAATTAGAAGTCAGATAACAAGAAGAATCAATGGATCACGGAAAGATTCACACTGCCAAGTACAAAACAGATCTTCTGGCTTTGAACGTTGTCTAACAACGCTCACCCAGCCGTCCCCAATAAGCGCCAGCAGTCGGATCATTTTATTGCACAGACAAAAGGAAGCGTTCTAGTTTAAGTGTAGGCTATAGTGAGTAATTTGGGTGGTGGTGGGGTGTGTGTATGCGTGTCTGTGTGTGTCTTTCGGGGGGTTATTGTCTTTAAACAACTAAACAGCGTTTGAAATCTTATTGCAAGACCCAATGGTTCAAATTTCAGATATTATCATTGCGGTATTTCAAATAGATCACCTTTAATCTCGTAATTGTACATAAGCTTAAAATGTATAACTTAACATGGGATTTTTAAAAGAAATTAATCTTTTACTAAAGGATGAAAACGTTTGGGCATTTTTGTGCAACACTTGGCTAGACTCGATGAAGGTCTGGTAACACATTACGTCTTATTAGCCTGTAAGTTAATATTAACCTCGTCCTAGTCTATTCAGTCTACTCAGAAACATAATCCTCACAACATAGAAATTAACTTTTAAAAATATTACCAATGGGTGCATTTTTAGCACGGATGGATAATTAATGATGAATTTCAAATAACCGAATTATCTTTGTTTTATTTGTCAGTGAATATTATGAATTTGTCCTTCTTCAGCTTTCGTGTTTTGCTTATATTTAGGAAAAGCCTACACAACAATTAACTAAAGGACACTTTCACGTGTTTTTCAGTCGATAATACAATTTCAAAATTCACGATAAAATTTACTGGACATCAGGGCATTTCGTTAAGTAAATTGTGGAACTAAAGAATATTTATAAGCACACACGCTGGGTCCTGTTTTTTGTGTTTAAAATTATTTTTAAAATATGAGTGCATGTTCTTCAAAACAGTATGTTACGCTCATTTAAAGTGTTTTACATTTGGCTTGAATAAAAGAAAAATCTGGGAAAAGTGTATATTTTAAAATTGTCATGGTAGGAAAGGTATACTAACTTGACCTTAACTTTGCAATTGCGCCCCCAGTATCTAGAGAGTATAAAAAGACGCCGTCAGAGACTCACCGTTGGACGGGGCGGCTGATGAAGCGGCGCCGTATTCTTCGTTTGTGTGTTTAAACACCACGACCAAATCAAAATGAATTTGTTGTTAAAATAATATCTCGTTCTGCACTTTTTAACTAATGCATTTATTTCTTAGATAATTTAATTGTGTATATACTATTTTCAAACAACCCCACGCATATGGGTATTATTTGTTAAACTAACCTAGATTTACAGATATTGTATGTTACATTATCAACTCAAAAGAATATTTGTAAATATCCTGTTGAGTGTTGTAATATCAGAAATGTGGCGTCAGGAGGAAATATTTGTTTTGAACTATGGCTCGTACGGAAAATACATTTTATGAAATGCCTAAGAGTTGTGTACGTTTTCCGCTTTTCAATGGGCTACTTCATTTTTGTTATAAATTGCTTTAAAGAACATGACTTTAAATAAGAGAGAAGGTTTTTTAAAAAAAATAAAATAAAATAATAATAATCATAATATATAAAAATAAATACATGAATCTATAATAATCATTGTCTGTACGCCTAGGCACCAGGTTAATTGAAATACAGCTCCTGCTTATGATCATGTAAAAAATGCTGCATTTTCAAAAAAATATTGTATTTCCCTTTCAAATGTAGAATTCTCTTTACGCATAAGAACGCAACGATACTAAGAACCATAGAATAAACACAACGATAATGTAAAATCAAGACTTCCAGCAGTATTCGTGAGAAAAAGAACCACATTTACACACATTAAAACAGAAGTTCTTTCAATTTTAGTTTTATTTTACAACTAAATAAATATAGAGATATAACCGAAAAACAAAACATACTGTACACAAACACAATGGATTAAAATCAATCCTCCATAGTTAATGCATTAATAATTAATTTATATTAATACTATCATATTTATTCCTCAAATGATACTTAATAAGTCTATCTTAATTTTGATCTTAAATGAGTTGACCTCAAATATCCTTGGTTGCTAGATTAGCCAACACATTTTGGAGCATGTTAATATCGATCTATCGGTAAAATGTTAATGGTTAAATGGTAATAGCGTGTAAATATTTCCATTATGCGTTTTATGCATAAATTTAGTCTAAATTACACCAGCTTATTCACAATAAAATACATTATATTTATATATGTATATGTGAATTGTATCTTATGTACTTACATTAGACATGCAATTACAGTTCTGAAATAGTTTTTAAACCCCTGTATTTCACCTGCCATCCGTCGTTTCAATTCACATGGTGTATTAATATACTTTCTTACTGATATCTCTTACGAAAAATCGCATACATCAGCAAATGTAATGCTGGTGCGTGTGCGCGTGTGTATACACGTGTGTGCGCGCGCGTGTGAGCTGGTGTGTATTAATTATCATAATAATCATGTGCGATAAGGGCTACAAATGGGAATCTTATCTATAAGACCCCCGTTTTAGTCTTGATCCTACCTAATTATTAATCGTTTATACGTTTATATCCTTAGTGTTGTGGGTGCAAATCTGAAATATCGATGCAAAGAAAGATACTGGAGATTTTCCAATAAACCTCCAAGATCCCTAATACAATCCCCTGAGAGAACAATGCGGCCATAATTAAAGAGAACTGAATAGATAGGTACTCCATGACAGCCCTTTATTAATGCACGAATACACAAATCGGCATTTGATATCGAAAGGTGATTTGCTGGGTGAAACAGTTGATGTGAAACGTTCTTTCCATTTCTTGGCCTGCTTCTACTAAACAATGGTGCATAGTCTATACTTTGTAATATATTTCGGTGATATCAATAGCACACTCGCAGATGTCCAGGAAATACTTAGAAGTACATCTTAGGTGTCTTCTTTATTCATTATTAATGTAAACATTGCAATGTCAAATTGAAGAACATGAGGCTTTGAGAACAGCAATTAGCAAGGAGAGACACGATGATGAGATGTAATGCAGCCTTGTAAAGTTATGACCGTCTACATAAAAACCTTGGTCTCTGCGCCAAGATAACCGCTCAGTAAATGGGAAATGCATGTTCGCGCATCAACAGTCTTTTCTTTTTCATCCTTCGGTTTTGAAACCAAATTTTAACTTGTTGGTCACTCAAGTCCAGCCTGTCGGAAAGTTCTTTTCTTTTCTGTCTGTTTATGAATTCGTTCATTAGAAACTCGTTCTCAAGTTCTGCAATCTGTTGCTTGGCGTACGGCTTCCGTTTCTTTTTGGTCCTCACTTGTGAAGAACACCAAACAGCACCTGAAAAAAAGAAAACAAAATAATAAAATAACCCTGTCCTTCCACGCAAGCAATATATCATGTTCTCTCTATTTTATACCTCTTCCCGTTCCTGAAAACCACAGTAGAGAGAATTCCAATGTGTTCAGACATAAATATGTGCATAAGTCACATTTTACGATTATGAATATAACATATAACGTGGAAGATGTAGAAGACTGACGTCGCATACCATCAGTGAGGGATGCCCTAACACAGGGGCCACTTAAGTTTTGCTGCACTGTGACATTTGAGTTGACCGGTTCCTTGAAGCCCGCGATATTTGCTTGATTGCTGGAATTCTGTTCCAGTTGTGCAGTGGAGGATTGTGACTGTCCTTCCATATTACAAAAGTTATATTTGGCAGCACAAGCAGGGTGAATAATTCCGTGTTCACTGCCTGAAGACGGTCCATGTCTGACTGATTCCTCTGGTTTATGATTGGCATCTTGAAGACTGAAGTACTTAATAGCTTCTTCCAGTGGACCCTTATTATGAGTGTTGGGATTGGTACTTAGAGACACTGAAGTTGCCAGAAAGGGTTGACTGAAGCTACTGAACGTGCGGCTTTGTGGTGGAGATGAGCACGGATTTGGGGAAGTCCACGGGGTTGAGCACACCTCTCTTCTGCCGTACGAAATGTGATTTAGTTCGGAGGACTGAACCCCGTTACTCCGTAAATTGGGAAAATAAAAATCCTGTGTGGAAAAATTCAAGAGGGATCCAACAAAGCCAGAACTTAGAAAATTTCTGTCACACATTTCCAAGCAGATAAGAGATACAATTCTTACAACCCTTTTAGCTTCCTTCAAGAATAAGAAGGAGGCGATTTCTGATTTGTTAACGTTCGTCACGTGACATACAAAATACGTTATCGAGCCCCCCCTCTCACACCATAGGGTGGTGTCCTGAAGAACATCCTCTAGAGAAACCTCAACGTAAGCATATTCCAGAAAATCTCGTTATCGTCGTTGCTGGTGCCTCGGCGGAAATTGTCGTGTAAGCAAAATGATATGGTAACGTAAATAGCAATTCTATAGTGCTTAGTCTATTCATAGGCCTAGTAAAACTGAAATAAAACCCAAACCAGTCCACGATTATGTCTTCTCATGTACTGACTTAATTATATATTGAATAAAAACAGCAGCAAAACAATAGCTCTTGTTTTTATTGATTGACACTAAGATTATTATTATTGTTTTAATATTAATAATAAGAATCGACAACTTTTGCAACGTGCTCATAGGGGCCTAATTCTGCTCGTGTTTGCATACTAGCACAATACACTTTGCCAGTTTTTGGGAATACTACAATAAATAACTGACTCAGTTTAATTTTACAATTTATTACGTCATTAATTACTAAAATATGAATAGATTATTATTCAAATACAAGATTCAAGCTGATGTTTGGAAAACATTTCGCTGAAATCGAATTTAAAGTATGTAGGTTTGTAATACAAAAATAGTTTTGTAATATGGAAGGACAGTCACAATCCTCCATTGCATATCTGTAGCACAATTCCCGGAATCAAGCAAAAATCTTTCAAAGACACAATTACCAATAATGATTATGCATGTGTGTTTGGGAAAAGACACAGCAATGTAAATATTGCGGGCACTTGTTTCCACCGTGTGTACGCTTATAACATAACCCCTTTTTAATTTAAGACTACAAAACCGCTGAAATAATTTGTCATAAAGTTCGCTGTAAAATTCCGCTAGAAAGTTGAAATATACCTAGATCACGTAATTTCACAAACTACTAATTTGTTTCTGACCAAATACAGAAAATGATAAGATAGACTGATAGAACATGAAAACAAGAGGTGTTCATTTTTATTCAGAGAAATGGAATGTAGTCCAGGGAATCATTCATAAAATTATACAAGTTTAATTTCATATGTGTCGTTGACTTGTGTAAAACAATATAATATTGACACATTCCATTAAACTTCCGAAAATTAGAAAATTTAAAACAAACTATACGTCTACGTACATATTGTGCTATTTTATAATAATAAACAACAGCGTGATCAGTATCATCGTCTTTATAATCAATAACAACAACAATAATAATTAATAGCTTTTTCATTGTGCTCATAATTATGCTCATATTTGCAAATACTAATACACTACACTTCGTATCCACTTTGTTAAACGGACCAACATCAATAATTATACGCAGTGACTTTTTAAATTATTAAATCATACATTGTTACATTACTAATTGTTAAAATACAGATTGGTCATTATTGATTAAATAAAACATTATGACTCGTGTTTGGAAAATATTTCGTTGAAACTGTAAAGTAAAAACTTTACAAGAAGTATGCTTTTTCGATTTGTACAAACTTTATGTGTGTGTTTGTGTGTGTGTGTGTGTGTGTATTTCAGCTATAATAATCTATGTCTGTGCTTAGGTATATCGGCATAGGTTCAGTAATTTAAATATTATGGGTTTACTACAACCTAACACAATGACATGAATGAATTGTCAAAAAATGTTTTGTAAAAATATTGCATCCAATCCTTATGCACTTTTGAAATATATACAGATCGCAACATTTCACAAAACTGTTTATGACACAATTAGTAGGCCTAAATAATAGCATACAACAAAATAAGGGGTTGCTTTTTTAATTTTCATTCAGACCAGAGAAATGTGTATCCTTCAAAAAGTCCTGGACAAATTATACAAGTTGATATTATTCATTTATACATGCACAACATAAAATAGGCCTTTAAAACACACACTTGACATTAAATTCAATTCCGTGCTTTCTAAAACCGACTTTAAACACACTTTAGATCGAATCGCATATTAGGCCGATGCAATGTAATATATAACAACAATAAGAACAATTAGAACAACAACAGCAACGACAATCATGATAATATAGGCAGGCAAATGCCATCATACTCCCAAATACTTTGTACTTGTAAATGTAACTCAATGTCGGCTTTTCATGCAGTGAAATATATCATTTGTTAAAACTGGTGTAACGCCCCCATATTCTTTAAAAGGACGGTTAAATAACATATGGAAGATTCCACACCATTCATCCCTATTCCATAAAAATATATACTTTATCTGAAATGTTTATATTAAAAAAAGTTCCGTCTGTTCACTCTTACTGTATATGAATAATCCACACTCTTCGACTTCATTTACAAAAATACAAAATAGTTACGAATCGGTTAAGTGGTAACAGAATTGAATTGCTGCCAGTTTAGAGATCTAAGTGTATATACCTACGACAGCTGAGGCAAAACAGAGGAAACAGCATATCCAGGGGCTGCTGAACGGAGAAGAAACGCAAGCGCGGTCATAGATATACAATGGGCCATATTGGCCGGCAGCCTTTGAGGCGATGCGCTAGGGCCTCACTGCGCATGGACGGATTCCCTGTGGCCATCTCGTTGCCGAAATACAGAGAGAATGTAATCATTAAAAATGCAATTTCATTTGGCCACATTAAATCCTCCTCACAAAACATAGTGATATGTAGCCTTTTCAATGAACCACGTGTGAAAAACACTGCTTCCGAATCATGCCGTTTTATATCTCATCCAGCAGATGGCGAAGCAGTCCCATGGATCGCAGACTCTTCGTTATGCACGAGCTTCACTGCCGTCAAGGTCAAAGACTCTAATTTCATGTCAAGGTCAACGGTAAAAATCAAATTCAGAAAACGTCCATCCATCATCCATCTTCGAACCAAAGCAAGCTTTGAGAATAATAATAATAATAATAATAATAATAATAATAATCATCATCGTAAAATATTAAGTAGTAAGTAAATTTCAATTACAATAATTGAATGTACTATTGCGTATAAGAATTTTTAATAGGTCTGTACATAAACTAAAATGTTGCATGACTTAAATATTTTCTAAATGTTTTATAACCTAGTAATTTTATACATATAAAGAAAAACTTGTTGGGAAAGCAAACAAAAATCAAATTAGCGCGATATTCATGTTTTTTGTCTTTTAAGTAATTCACAGTGAAAGTTGTGTCGGAGAATGTCACAGACCATTTTCTTGTTTCCATAATCATTTAGTAAATTATTTACATGACAACGAAAACACAATACACAATAAGGCATAAATGCACGTGAATTCGATTCCTTTTGGATAAAGGAACCATTCGTTTTCGATGAGAGGATATATAAAATATGTTTAGGCTTCCCTCTAAAATGTATATCTGGGTGACCGAATTCTGTAAACTATACACCGCCATCAGTCACATATAGGCCTATTCCATCTGTAATATTTATTTTCAAATAACTATTAATAACAAGTTAATTTTAAAAATAAACTGGTTAAACGTTTTGCTTTCTTAGCTAAATAAGCCAAATATAATTTTATTGCTTTATTTGTAGCTCTATGTAAATGTTCCCAGCGACATTTGTCTAGAAAATCTTCTGAAAGATAGACTAATCTATAAATGCTGCCAACAAAACAAGAAAATATAATTTAATTTCATTTAAAAAATAGACAAATAAAGGTAATTATGACGTACTTTATTAAAAACCTGAACTGAAAAGAAAATCAAATACGCGATACATCTCACATCAGCGTAAGATATCCAAAGTGTCATCTTAGTGGCAAGCATTCAATGTCTAAAGCCATTTTATTTAAAAAAATTTTCAGCGTATTAACCACGAGCACAAAAGTCAGGAAAAAAAGAAAAAACAGAAATACGCATGAAATTAAAGTTTTCAATGGAAGAATTGCACATATTCACTCGATTATTTGCCGTTCACACAACGTCGTCCCAAACATTCATTGAAATTCAGCAGTAGAATTCACGTTGATTTCCTAAGCAACCTTTTCTCTTTGACTCTACGATTCTGAAACCAAATGACGACTTGCCTCTCCGATAGATTGGTTGAAAATGCAATCCGTTGCCTTTTATCTTTGGTAATAAACTTGCTAGTTGTATACTCTTTTTCAAGTTCCCTGAGCTGCAGCTTTGTATAAGGCACCCGTTTCTTCTTCCCACGCCGTAATACACTGTTGACATCTGGCTGGCTTAGAGCTGTTCCCCCTTGAAACAAATAGAGAAAAATACGTCTAAAATGAATGGCAAGGCCCGGAAGGAAAACACGTTAAATGGATACATTTAGAACCCATCTATGTATTACTTTACATTTCGCCAGTATTAATGTAGGCCTATTGTCATGTGTTAGTTATTTAGTACTTACGCATCTGAGTAAATTTCCTACCGGTGTCAATGTGGACACTTAAGTTAATTCTATAATAGCGATAATGCGTTAATACTATTTCACGAAAATTTGATATTTTGTCCATAATCACTGACGATAACAGAATCATACATGCACGCGCGACAGCTTTCACCAGTAAATTATAATTATGGTTTTATTTGGACTTATGCTGTGGTACAACATCAACACTTTCCTTTAGATACATGCACTGGGGTTTAGCAATACAGACCTAAAATCAAACCTTCGTGGAACTTCCCTGCCCAAATGCCATAAATAACTGAATTATACATACTGCTAGAATTTGGCAACTTGGCCAGAATTGGGCAATGCTTCACGCTTTTCTAACCCACACTGTCATGTTTCCCATCCGAAAATATACTGTTTGAAGAGTGTAAGCGGAAACGAATACCTTTTTGGCCAAGTTTAATGTTTTTTTTTCTCCAGATATACGGCAAAAAATGTATGTGTATATTATCGGAAAGAATGTTTAAAATGTATATGTAGTTGAGGAGATAGTTCCCCCCTGATAATAATAATAATAAGTATTATACCTGCAACGTAAGATTTCCACACATGCGGGTTCTCGGTCTGATTTTTTATGAAAGACACCGGTCTGCTCCAGTTACTTGACCAATTCCACTGACAGCCAATGTTAATATCGCGCCCAGATGATCCAGAAGCAGGTACATCGACATATCCTGGAATCCGTGGGGAAGAACCTGTGAAGTCTTGGAAAATACCGTACTCTTTGGTCCTTAATGGTAGTTCGTTGCAGTGCATCTGTCTTGCGACACGTGAAGTATCCGTAAGCGTTTCCTTTAAATGTTCATTTAAAGGTTGCTTAATTATGTCCTGCTGGAATCCAGTACTATATTGTATTTTGAAACTGTAATGACTGTTTCCAAAACAACAACCGAAACTAGCTGGTGAAGTGGTGGAGGCTGAAGAGCACGGACCCTGACCATATAGGTTAGTAGATTCTGGGTTGATAGACGTAGATCTCTCCGCTGTTGAGTATGACCCTAACCCAAAAAAAGAACGGCCTGAACATGTCGGAAAGGACGGACAGTAGCCTCTTCCCTGGACCGAAGGGATATCCAGCCCCAACCCCGCCATTTCCACCTTATGATTTTTTCCAAAGCATTATAATAGGCCAAACTGATTAGAAATGAATATGATCATGACTATTCTGTAAATTTATTAAAGCGAACGACGGCTGAAGACATAACCTTCTGCTGTTTTTGTTCCATGTTTACTTTACAGATTACTCGTTTACCGGTTGGTTAGTTGTGATCACGTGATATGCAAATATGTTGAAATTTAGTAACACATTCCAATTTATCTTTTCGCCATAGAAATTCATCGTTTGGACTTATGTATAAAGCAGTTGGTAGTAAATATCGAACAAATAAAATGTGAATAATGAATATATCTGAGATAGTAAATTAAATTTAAATACATCATTTTAAACCATAATCGTTAGGACATGACAGTGAACTTGAAAAAAATACCCTTTAATCCTTTTTAGGCAGAATGGTGCCATTTAATTTTTAAGTTAACCGGTATTGTATGCCAAGTGTTCCTATTTCTGAACTGCCAATGAAATTTTGAAAGGAGAACTATATCGCCTTTACGAAAAATAAGGCTAATGTGCAATAGCCTGTTCACTCCGATGAAATTAGTCAGGTCTGCCGCGTTAGGTTTAGAACAGCAAACTTGGCATTCTGGTTGGCTAACACATATGGAATCGTCATTTATTTATAACCTGTTGAATCGCTTTAGAAAACAGAAACGGAAACGTAAACTGAGATTATTATTAGACCCTGCACAATAAAAATACAACCGAAATAGTAAGCTAAGGATTCAATAATAACTGGAGAACAACTGAACACTAATATGAATCGCAGTATAAATTATCGTTAGAATAACAATTAGTTAAATGACACGATCAAAAACTACTTTTGTTTTTAAATCGGGTCTAGTTGTTCTGAAACATTATAGCTGAATGACAGATTAATGTGATACTATATTAAAGCTGAATCATCATGATATTTTCTCCTTGTATCACCTTGCTGTGCAGACTGAAGTGAAAATATTTGGGGCATACATTCATTCATTTGGCCGGCACCTCACAAAAATACATTAACAATGATTATATGTGTGGAATTGACGGTAATAACAGAAAATTCTTCACATATTTTATTGTACAGTTTATAAAACGCATTTGTTAAAAAAATATTAGTCCCTTTAACTGAAACCACATTTAGACCCACATATATAGCAAGCCTGAGACTAAACAGAGAGACTAATGTATTCAGTTTATTTAAGAGAAAACGTACATGATCCTCCTCAGTCCGTAATTATTAAACCTGGCATTTGCATAGTCTTCAAAATGGTAAAAACTTCATGTAAATTCGGGGTGTAATTACTGTCAAGAAATATAACTCTAAAAATGTACTTCCTTTATTTAAACCTTATTAAAGTGATACATACAGTGGGGTCTTCCATAGTGTTGTCAACTAGTTTTCAGGCGAAGTTGCTACTGGCAGGTCGATTTGTTGCCAAAAGTTGCTAAATGGCATTGTGACGTCATTGTGCTACGTGGACAACAGCACATTATTGAACAATTAGCTTACATTTTATTTCTTATTAACTAATAAAAGTTAGTTAATATGCTACCTAACTGGGGTGGCTTTCCTGACAGATTTGTAACAATAAGTGGTTCGTTATATCTAGCCCTTA
The DNA here is from genome assembly GCF_048594095.1 of Paramormyrops kingsleyae. NCBI lineage: Eukaryota > Metazoa > Chordata > Actinopteri > Osteoglossiformes > Mormyridae > Paramormyrops > Paramormyrops kingsleyae. Next base: position 14,626,243 of record NC_132812.1, read on the forward strand.
ATATCAATCGTTAATTAGCGAGTGTTTTTCGAATCCATTCATAATTAAAATACTTCGTTATCTCGTTCGTAGATTTATGAGTGCGCCGACCCACTCGCTATTTTGCTATTTGTACGTGGTTCTTTATTAGAACTTTCGCTTGTGTCCTGCCACAGAGACACAGAAATCACAAAACACACTTACTCTTGAATTATGTTGGTGATGATGTATTAATTATAAGAAGTCAATGCTGCAATATAAAACTATAATGTAAGCTATAAAAGCGCAAAAGGAATTCGCCGTTTTAACACTTGTATACTATTTCAGTACATTACAGGGTCGTGCACCATTCAAAATTGAACTGAAAATTACCTTGAATTCAAATTCAGTTAAAAACATTAGTTAAAACCTGGTTGCAAAATTGCAATTTGAACTTGAATATAAGGAAGTTGAATTAAAACGGAGTTGAATTCTCATAAATTTACATCGTGTAGGTGCAGTTGTAACAATACAGCTTAATATTTGAATACGAATTACACAGCATTTTAACATAAGCAGCATATATTAATATCCCCCCACTATCACGAAAATGTATGTTATTTCGAGTACCTGGCTGAAAAGTCTGGGAATCATTTTTATCTTATAATTATGCAAATATGAAGTACACTTTAGTTACTTGCACATATAAAAGATCAATTTCAACATCTACCATCTAGAAAGTAAATCTATTATATATATATTTATATTTTGCTATATTATATTCTTGTGTTACGTTATTAGATTGAATTTCTTTTAAATAAAATTAATTAAATTCTTCTTCCTGACATTCAAATTCAAATTCCAATTCAACATCCTACAAGGTGAGGAAATTGATGAATGGAATGGGGCACAACCTTGATACAGAATGAGCTAACAAATCGAACTTGCTATGTGTTCTGTCACATCCTATGAAGTGGGAAGGTAAACCATCCTTCATGGTCAGCAATGACAGAGAACTGTGCAACTCAACCAAAGACGGCATTTCAGACAGCATTGTCCAGGAAGTCATTTTGCTGGTCTAAATGCTGTTTTGTGGGCAGACATGAACCCCTTGGACCATCTCAGTAATGAACAATTCATAGCGAAATACAGGCTGACCTGGGGTGACATAATGAGTGTCCTTGGTCTGAATGGTGCAGATTAAAGTGAAACACACCAATTTTGCCCTCAGTCCACTATGCAGCTTCTGACAGCTCTCTCTTTCTATGCCATTGGTGGATACTTGCAGACCGTTGGTGATGCACATGGCCTCAGAAAGGCTGCTTTGTCTAGATCTGTGTATGCGTTTATCAAATTTCAACCATGGGTATAACTATATACAGTGCCCTCCACAATTATTGGCACTCTTTGTAAACATTTTTGGAAAGGGTTAGAAAAAATCCATCTCACGCTGAAAAGCCATATCCAATATCCAAACTTTCATTGAAATAAATTTAATCAAATAAAAACAAATCCATCATCAAGAAATAATTATTTTCAAAAAAACACATGAACAACAATTATTAGCAGCCCTGGAAATTATAGTGAACACAATGTAACTGAAGCATGTTTTCCTTAAGAATTGTACATCTTTGAGTTGATTAGAGTGTGTAGGGACATTCAAGCTGTAATCCATGACTTCCTGATTAACTGGGGTACAAACAGGAGGTGACACAGAGGCCAAATTCCTTTAGTCATCCATCAACATGTTAAAGATAAGAGAACACACAGACCAAATGAAGGAGAAGTGTACTGAACTTCATAAGTCAGGGAATGGGTATGAAAAATAGCTACCCACCTGAAAATGCCAATTTCTACTGCTAGGGCAATAATAAAAAATGTGCACATCAACCTGATTAAATTTATTTCAGTGAAAGACTGGATTTTCCTAATTTTTTCAGTGTGACATGAAGCTGCTTCACCAAAAGGTGGATTGTTTTTCTAACCCTTTATACAAATCTTCATGAGGGGTGCCAGTAACTATGGAGGACACTGTTCCAGATGGAGGTGGTACCATGTATGACACTACAATTGGTTTTCACGCCATGGCAGGCATTGTAGGTGCAGTTGATGGAGCGCTCAACCCTAGTCATACCTGCAGCTTCTCGAATCCCATCTGCAGCTGTCAAATAGGGTTCATGTCACTAGGCCTAAAGGTCCAGGTGATATGCAACCATCAAGGACATATACCTGCTAACTCCAGTGTTGAACCCCCAAACAGTGGGTGAGGAGAGGAGTAACACCTCACACCAAAGAACACAGACTGCCATAGAGGGCGCTTTGGGCATGTGGGTGATGCGATTCTGGTGCCTACACCAGTCCTTGGGAGCTCTAAGGTTTCCCCCCAAACAAGGCTGCGCTGTTATTGTTGTGTTATATCCTGCACAACATTGCAGTAATTTTTTTATTCAAATATATTTTTGACCACCTACTCAATAAGTTGTTTTGATAAGTTGTACTTCCTTTCCCTATTGCTGCTTGCTGATATTCTTTTTTACAAGGCAGAAAATCACATTTTGAGCCCATTTATATATGTTTAACAAATAGGCTAATTTTACCCTTAATTTTGGTTGCTTCGTGTGTGTTTTATTGATTTTCTAATTACATTTTTTATATATTTTGCATTGTATAATTTTTACATTTTGCATGTGTATGAGGTGACAACTATATATAACATATATTTCACCATTTTAAATATGTGTAGGTGTTTTTAACAGTGTGTTTTTCGTATCTGGAAGCTGGGGAGGAGCTAACAAAGTACTACTTAAAGTTTGTTTGTTATTTCTGGAATAACGAAGGGTTTAGGGAAACACACGCGAATCTCGTTCTTTTATCTTCGTCGTTTGTTAGCTTCGCCCGGGTTCTCAGAAGCTTGTTTAACGGTACGTCATTCGTAAGTTATATCTTTAAACACATAACTTACGAATGACGTATCATTAAGAATATTCGGGAAACTCACCCGTGGTCCCCAAAATGTCCTTAGTTAAGTATGTCTAACGTAAGATATTCTTTCGTAAGGTTGGCCTGAGCCAATCTTGGGTGGCTTTGTAACAATAATTAGTTCGTTATCTAGTACTTAAGATCAATCGTTACTTAACACGCGTTTCCCGAAACCTTTCGTAACTAAAGTAGTTCGTTATCTCTTTCGTAGATTTACACACTCGTTATTTTCTATATGTCGTTCTTTACTTGGACTTTTGCCTGCTGTCCTGTCACAGATATCGGCCAAAATAGATGACAAAAACACACTGACAATCTTTTTTGGACAACGTCATAATGCTGATGATATAATAAGAGGTCAATACTGCAATATAAAACTATAATGTCGACTATAAATTAGCACAAATGGAACTCGTTGTTGTAACACTTGCGTGCCATTTGGGTACATAACTGGGTTGTTATTCAGAAGTGACTTGAGAATGACCTTGAATAACAAATTCAATTCATAAATCAGTTGAAAAGACGGTACAGAATGACTATTAAACCTTGAATATAAGAAAGTAGAATTAAAATGAATTGATTTCACAAAAATTCATATACACAGTGCAAGTGCAGCATTAACAATACAGCTTAATATTTCAATTTGAATTACCCAGCATGTTAACATAAACAGTTTACGCTGAATCCCGCCCATACCCCCATCACGTGATCACAAATATTTACCGCAGTAAAAAGTACCCGTCGGCCATGCCCCCCCTTTTCCAGGACCTGCCTGAAAAGTCCGTGCATGTCACTGCTATTCATAATAAATACCACACTTAAAGTGTCGTCTATAGAATAAACTGTGATTTTCTGTTCCATGGTGAAAGAGCGCTTCATACAGTCATAAACGTAATGCTATCACAGCCCTAACCATCTGACAACCCCCAGGAAAAGCTACTGCATGCATGCAGACTCCACACAAACAGTAACACACATAAACAGTTAAATATAAAACAGCTATAAAAATGTGCCCATGGAAAAGGACTTTTTTTATTGTTAGAATAGGCTGAAACAATTAAGCAATTATTGTCTTACAATCATACAAATATAATGTTCACTCAGTAGTACTTACATGAGGTCAATATATGCATCTGTCATGTTGGAAGTAAATCTGCTTAGTAATTATTTATGCTTTGCTAGATTAAATGACATTCATGTGTTGTATGATTGCATTGAATTAAAATCTTTTTACTGTCATTTCAACATCTTACAAAATGATATATTCAAAATTCAAATCATAAATTCTGAACAACCCTGGTAGGCTACATAATGAGCTAACCAAACAATCTTGCTATGTGTTCAGTCACATCTTTAGAATTGGGAAGGCGAATCACCCCTCACAACCAGCAATGGCAGAGAGCTCTGCGAGTTAACAGAAGACGACGCTTGAGACAACACCATCCAGCTGCTTTTGCTGGTGATCATGAACCCCTTGGACCATCTCTGTACTGAACAATGCATAGAGAAATACAGGCTGACCTGGGGTGAAATAATGAGCCTCCTTGTTCTGGTGCAGAATAAATTGAAAAGAGGAACACACTGGAATCTTGCCCTCAGTGCACCGTGCAGCTTCTAACAGCTCTCTGCTTCTATGCCACAGGTGGATTCTTACAGACCATATGTGAGGCACATGGCCTCAGCAAGGCTGCTGTGTCCTGCACCTGTGCATGCATGCATTGATCACATTTCTGTTGCACCTACATACAATGTCCAGCAGGAGGGGATGCCCTGCATGACACTAAAATTGGTTTTCATGCCATTGCAGGCATACCTGGCCTTGTAGGTGCAGTGGATGGACGCTCAACCCAATTCATGTTTGCCATCCCTTGAATCCCACCTGCACCTGTTGAAAACAGTTTTTGGCACTAGGCCTAAATGTCCAGGTGACATGCAACCATCAAGGATGTTTTTACAGACACATGACGGTTATATTTGGTCCAGCTTTGGAGTGAGTCAGATGGCAAAGGATGGTGTGTTTGCTGGTGGCTGGTTATTGCGAGACTGCAGGTATCCTCTTAGCGAATGCCTGCTGATTCTTGTGTTGAGTTCCCAAACCGTGGCTGAGGAGAGGAGTAACCCCACACACCAAAGAACACAGACTGCTGCAGAGGGTTTTTGGGCATGTAAGAGATGTGGTTCCGGTGCCTACAATCTCAGAAAAAAGGGTAAAAATTTGTACCTTTTCTTGTCACTGGGGCTGTACCCTCAAGAGTCTGCCAATTGTACCCTTAGCTGCAGGCAATTGTACCTTTAAAGGTACAGAAATGTAGTAATTATTTTATTAAAATACATGATTTGTATATGATATATAATCTTGACCTCAGTAAGTTGTTTTACGGCTTCTTCTGACGAGTATTACTTCCTTTTCCTATTGTTGCATTTTAATTACAAGGAAGTAACATCACATTTCATAATGAATTCATAATGAAAGATAAGGAACCCCCTGCTGCTTATGTATTTTCTTATTTATTTTTGAAGGTGGATGGCTCCCTCTATTGTTTTTTTTTTTTTTTCAAGATTCAAGATCTTTATTTGTCACATGCGTAGTCATACAAGTACAACACACAGTGAAATGTACCCTGAGCCGCTCCTTGACTGTGCAAACATTAACAAAAGTAAAAAAATAAGTTAAAAAATAAGTAAAGAAATGAGTGCAATTAAATAAGTATAAATGTATAAATGTAAGGCCAGTGCATAATTTTAAAGTGCATTGTGCTATAATAGCACCGCAATATAAAAACAGTGTGCATATAAAGTCCTGTTTCATTAAGGAATGCTATGAGGGGAGTGGGGGCATGGTCTGATTTAGGACTCGAATGGCCTGAGGATAGAAGCTCCTCTTGAGTCTCTCTGTTTTTGCCCTGATAGTGCGGAACCTTCTGCCTGATTGCAGAAGTTGAAATAGTCCGTTACTGGGATGGGACGAGTCCTTCAATGTTCGGACTGCTCTGGACCAACATCTCTTAATGTAAATGTCCTGCAGGGAAGGTAGGATAGACCTGCAGCAGCGTTCTGCCGCCCGGATCACACTCTGAAGAGCTTTACGGTCCTGAATACAGCTATTTCCATACCAGGATGTGATGTTCTGTGTGAGGATGCTCTCCACAGCGTCTGAATAGAAAGTCCTGAGAATTACTGGAGAGACCCCGAACTTCCTAAGTTGTCGCAGATAGTACAGGCGCTGCCTAGCCCTTTTGGACTGGACCTGAATGTGAGCAGACCATGTCAGGTCAGAGGACATGTGGACACCGAGATATTTGAAGGACAGCACCCTCTCCACTGGAGCTCCGTTGATGTTGAGGGGTTTGTAGACTCGCTGCTGACTCCTTCTGAAGTCCACTACCAGCTCCTTGGTCTTGCAAACGTTCAGCTGGAGGTGGTTGTCCTGACTCCACGATGTCAGGTTCTTCACTTCGTCCATGTAGGCCTCCTCATCGTTGTTGGAGATGAGGCCCAACACCACTGTGTCATCGGCAAACTTCACAATGGTGTTCGAACCATGAGTGGCCACACAGTCAGAAGTGTAGAGGGAGTACTGCAGTGGTGAGAGTACGCACCCCTGTGGCGCCCCAGTATTGGTGGAGACGCTGTCGGAGACACACCTACCCACCCTCACCACCTGAGATCTGCCAGTGAGGAAGTCCAACACCCATGCACACAAACGGCTGCTGAGTCCTAGATCCCTCAGCTTTGTGAACAGTCTACTGGGCATTATTGTGTTGAACGCTGAACTGTAGTCTACAAACAGCAATCTGACATAGTTGCCTTGTTTCTTGTCCTCTATTTGATTTGATTTGGTTCCCTTTATTTCTAGCGCCCCTGGAATGCACACACCTGTCTAATATGCCAAAGTCATTGTATATCGACACTTTGATTCATGAGGTTGATAAGAGTCGACACTGCAGGTTCATTTACATGTAAGTAAATATATTTTTCCCCAAAACACCCTGGAATAATCCTTAGTAGTCAACAGTAAAGCACATTGCACATTCTGTTATGTTGAGGCAGTAACGCAACTTTCGGTTATTGTGCTATCGCTCCTTCCAGTAGCAATGTCCTGCACACATATTGGTGCATGCAGGTGTTTTATAGAACAAATAAAAATAAAATGGTGAGATACTACAATCTGGGGAGGCGGCTTTGTGCACTCAATCAGCGAAAATCATATTTACCGGTCATTTGCTAATTCAGGATTTGGTTTGTTAGTTTTGTATTTTAGGTTATCCCCAGTTCTGATTACTGAAATATTTCGAAGCATTACTGCAGTGCTATATTTATAAAGAACACCACCATCTCTCATGCCACAGTCAAGCAGCTGCTGCGTGGGGGGAATGATCGACTTTCGGTCCATCGATGTCAAGTTGCTTGTCTAAATACTGTTTTGCGGGCAAACAAGATCTTCTTGGACCATCTTAGTAATGAACAAGTCGTAGAGAAATACAGGCTGGCCTGGGGTGAAATAATGAGCCTCCTTGGTCTGGTCTAGCTATTGGAAAAATTAGGGGCTAAGTCAAGTCCCTGAGGCTTGACTTTTTTTTTTTTTGAAGGAAGATTGGCATCTGGGCTAAAATACTCGGGGCTATAATCCCCAGTGATCGGACCTAACAACACCCATGGGGCAGGATAAATTGAAAAGGGAAACCCACTGGTATTTCGCACTCAGTGCACTGTGCAGCTTCTGACAGCTCTCTGCTTCTACGCCACCAGTGGATTCCGGCAGGCCTACAGATGCACATGGCCTCAGCATGGCTGATGTATTCTGCATCTGTGCATGCATTGATCACTTTTCCATTGCAAAGTGCACACAACTACCTACAGTTTCAAGCAGGAGGGGATGCTTTGCATGACACTAAAATGGGTTTGCATGCCAGTACAGGCATATCTACCGTTGTAGGTGCAGTGGATGGGACACTCAACCCTATTCATACTCACAGCATCTTGAATCCCATCTGCTCCTGTCGAAAAGGGTTCTTGGCACTAATGCTGCATTCCACTTGAACTCGTAACTCATAAATCTCAAGTTCCTAGTCAGAAATTTCAACTGGAATGCCCCCTGAAGTCAGAATTCCGACTCGTGAACTCACAACCCCGAGCTCAGAATTCAAGATGGTTGCACCCTTTATCAACAGAAGTTAAAGCTGTAGTTTTATGCTGTTTACTAGGATTTACATCTTACTTGTGGCTCATTAAATCGGTCGTACTCACCGCTATCTGTGCACATGTTGCTATACGCAAAATACCCCATAATGTGTTATCCTCTGATATTCCTAACAACAGCTAGCAAATAACTGGGCTAGAACTGGGGCCCATTTCGTTAAGCAGGATTTCTTGCGTAAGCAGACAGCTTGTCGAATTTATGGTAGTCTGGGCTAAATGGAAGTGAACAAAGATAAAGGCCATTTAAACTGGGGTACCTTAAATCCGAAGAGTTACCCAGGGGTGCGTTTCCTAAAACCATAGTTACTAACTACGTTAGCAACTTGCGTGGTGCAAACTACTGTGGCATGACGGTTTTGGGAAACAGTCGTATTTCGAATGTTGGTTAGTTTGAACTACCAAAGTACGATGCATCGTTAATGTTAAATTCTGTCATTGTTTGGGAAACACACCCCAGGTTAGCAAGAAATGTACCCTTTTGAAACAGGTCCCTGGTACTGCTAAATGGTTTTCCGACTTTCTGTACACTGTTAACTCGTGTGTGACGTCATTCTCAGTTCCCAGTTCCGACCTCCGAGGTAAATGGAACGCGGCATAAGCCTAAATGTCCAGGTGATATGCAACCATCAAGGACATTTTACAGACATTGTCACCAAGTGGCCTGAGAGGACGTATGATGGTTATATCTGGTCCAGCTTTAGAGTATATCAGATGGCAAAGGATGGTGTGCTTGCTGGTGGCTAGTTACTGGGAGACAGCAGGTATCTTCTTAGCCAATACCTGCTGACTCCAGTGTTGAACCCCCAAACAGTGGGTGAGGAGAGGAGTAACACCTCACACCAAAGAACATGTAGAGGGCGCTTTGGGCATGTAAGAGATGTGTTTCCGGTGCTTCCACAAGTAGCTCTACGATTTCCCCCTGAATGTCACTGTGTTGTTCTTATTGTGTGTAGTATGCATTGCAGTAATTATTTTACTAAATATATTTTTGACCACTGCCTCAATGACTTGTTTTATGGCTTCTTTTGAGAAGCGTTACTTCCTTTTCCTACAGCTGCTCACCGTTGCTCTTTTTACAAGGAAGCGACACCACATTTGGAGCCCAATTTTATAATTTCAGCAAATAGGTTAATTAATGTTGTTCTTGATTTTGGGTGCTTCCGTGTGTTTTTTTTTAATTGATTTCGAATTAGTACAAATTAGTTTTTTTTATTACATTTATATATGCCTAGTAGGACAAGCATATAACATATATTTCACCATTTTAAATACGTGGGATCGATGTTCCTATTATCGGCAGGCTGTGATTTTCTTACGCGGAGGCTGGGGAGGAGCCAGCAAAGTACTACTTAAAGTTTGTTTGTTAATTCTGGAATAACGGAGGGTTTTGGGAAGCACCTGCGGATCTCACTCGTTCTTAACTTGCGTTGTTTGTTATCTTCGTTATTCGCTAAGATAGATCGATTTCAGGAAACCCCACCCGTAGTTCGTAATCTCGTTAGCAAATTAACGAATGAGCCTGTATAGCCGCTCGTTATTTTCTACATTGTTCTTTAGGGCCACTTGAACTTTTGCCTGCTTTTCTGTTAGAGAGATGGAAGTCGCCATAAGCAGTCATTCTGACGTTCTTTTTTGGACAACACAATAATAATAATAATAATAATAATAATAATAATAATATAATTTGTCAATATTATAATATAACATTATAATGTAGGCTATAAATTGCCGCAAAAAGGACTGTTTGTAGTTTTGACGCTTGTATACCATTTGAGAACATAATTACTTCACCAATCAAACTGTATTCAGTCACATCCTTCAAAATGGGAAGGTGTCACAGCTGTGGCCATGCAGAAAACTGTGCAACTCAAACAGGGTTCCAGACAGCGTCCTCCAAGAAGCTAAGTTGCTGGTCTAAATACTGTTTTGTGGGCAGACATGAACCCCTTAGACCAGGGGTGGCCATCCTTATCCGCAAAGGGCCGGTGTGTATGCAGGTTTTCATTGCAACTCCCTAATTAGGTCACGAATTAAAGGACTGATTGGCTGAAGAGTCCTCACACCTGGGTTTGAACAGCTGACCTAAAGGTTATCCCAAAAACCTGCACACACACCGGCCCTTTGCGGATAAGATTGGCCACCTCTGCCTTAGACCATCTCAGTAATGAACAATTAATAGAGAAATACAGGTGATATAATAAGCCTCTTAGATCTGGTGCATGATGATATGGAATGCAGAACACACCGGAACTTTGCCCTGAGTCCCACTCTGCAGTTTCTGACAGCTTCTCTTTTATTAACTGTTGGTGATGCACGGCTGCGGCTTCCAAATTCCTGCATGCATGGACTATTGCACCATGTCAACTGCAAACGATTTGCTTTGCATGGCAATAAAATCAGCTTTCATGCCAGTGAAGGCATACCTGGCCTTGTAGGTGCAGCAGACGGAACGGTCATCCCCGTTCATACTTCCAGCCTCTTGACTCCTATCTGCACCCGTCAAAAAAGGTTCTCGACTATAAATGTCCAAGTTATATGCAACCATCAAGGAGGTTGTACAGATGTGGCCAAGTGGCCGGGGAGAAAACATGATGCTTATCTGGTCCGACTGTGGAGTGTGAGAGAACTGAAGCTGGGAATGGGTGCACTGAAGAGGCGGGTTGGGGTGAAATGGATGGAAACTCATTAGATCACACATCCACCCCTCCAGAGAGCTCCTCAGTAGTTGGCCCCAGTCTGACCTGGACCTGCTCTTCTTCTGGCAGGAGAGGGCCTGCCTGTTATTGCCCACCACTAGTTTTGGCTCGTTGCCTTCTCACCTCATCATCCCTTATTTTGGCAACACTGGGAAATTCATGCCATCTTTTTCTGACTTCAGTGCCAGGGCATTACACACACATATTTTCTATACAATCCCATCCTACGTTTTTCCTTCTTGCAGTTGTATTGGCTTCCGAACTTAATTTTGGCCTCCTCCTCTATAAATTGCTTTGACTTTTCCTTTGGGAACTTTTATTTCCTTGTCATATTGCTGCTCGCTGTTGTTCTTTTTTTCAAGAAAGTTACATCACGGTTTGAGCCCATTTATAGATTTTTGACTAATAACTTCATTTAATTTGGTGTTAATTTTGTATACACTAACGTGTTTGCATTGATTCTTTCTTAGTTTTGTTCACCTGTCTGACGCGACAGTAAGACACATTTCACAGCTGAAATAGGTAGGATCGATGATCCCGTTATTGACAGACTGTGCTTTTCCCACGTGGACGCTGGAGAGGAGCTGGACCCTAACATGGAGCTCTGGGCATGAGGCAGGGAATAACCCAGGGTGGGGCACCAAACCCATCGCAAGGGGAACCAACAAAGAAGAAATTTTAATTAATTCGTTAAACTGCGGATAACAAAGGCCTTGGAGAAACACTAACAAAACTCATTCATTTTTGTTCGTTATTCACGATGATCTATTGTTTTCAGGAAAAACAGCTCTGATCAAGATCAAAACGCAGACCACAGCTCAATCATGCATTATTAATTAGAAATTCATCCAGGACAAAAAAATAGGTTGCACATCATCCGACAGCACCAGGACTGGCAAACCCACCTTTAAAGAATCGTAAATCCCTAAGGGTTATGTGCTGAAATATGGTTGTCTCCAGCATCTGTCCGCCAGTAGGCCGATTACAAATGATTTGTCAACCTAGAACTACCACTAAACCGGCCCAGCCTGTAATACTGCAATACTATCACTAGATGGCCCTATTGGTATATATTCAGCAGAAAAAACTATTTACAGCATCTACCCCTATTGGGAAAAGAGATCGGTAAAAAAGACCCCCAAAGACAAAGGGAACCTATCTATTATTATGCTTCCCTAAAATTTCGAAAAACACCAGATAAGTACCACACGATTTGCCTTAAGTTTAATTCGAGTAAATTAAAAATGAGAAAACAGGTTACAATTTTTTGTCTCTACCTTGTTGTTTCTGTCACTATATTTATACAACTAATTTAGTAAAATAAACATTTTGTTATTTACATTTTCTTTCATAAAACCTCATTAGATTTTCATTGTAGAGGATTATTAAATTAATACTAAAATGAATTTTTTTTTATAAAAAAAACATTTTTTCTAACTACATTTCCAAATTTCCCTATTGTGTGCAAAGTTCAACTATAGGCTAACTCATGTTTTTCAGTTACTTTTCAATAACGATTATTATAGGGTGACTAATGACAATAAAGTATAAATATCACTGTTTCATACTTTAAAAAAAAAAATAACATGTATTTTCTGGCCATACACCCTGCGACATTTGTCTTTTACACATTCATCACAGGCTATTTGAATAGGTATGGATGCTCGATAAACGCTTTTAAGAATTTTTCTGCCCATTCAGCCAGCAAGAGCAGCATTATCAGATTATCAGGCCCAAGACATTGTAAAACATCCATCCATCCATCCATCCATCTTCCAAGTGCTTATACAGTTTAGAGCCGCGGGAGCACCGTTAAATGTTGGTCAGTTGTGTCAGTTATTTTACCGAGCGAAATATCACAGTTTCCTCTGGAGTTGTTAGAACTTCTCTAACAGCAGTAGCATAAAAATAAATAAATAAATGAAGTTGACCTACTAAAGATTGATTACAGTTATAATTTCAATATTAGTTAACTGCTATCTGACCTACAGGACTGTAGGTGTCACTAACAGCTCCAGGATTGGGGGTTCAAACCCCGCCTCTGCTATTTGTGTTGGATTATGCATAGTCTCTAAATTGCCACAGTGCTTGATCGCATGTATGTGCTCCGCGACGGATTGGCATCCCATCCAGGGTATATCCCAACCTTGTGCTCTATGCTAGTGTTTCCCAAACCGGTCCTTGGAGACCCCCCAGACAGTCCACGTTTTTGGTCCCTCCTAGCTCCTGGAAAGGAGCTGGGAGGGTCCAAAAATATGGACTGTCTGGCAGGGAGTTGAGAAGGAGGAAAAACGTGGGCTGTCTGGGGCTCCCCGAGGACTGGGTTGAGAATCACTACCCTATTCTGCTTATGATAGCCTCCAAGCAAACCGGACCAGAAGACTCCGTTTGTAAATGGATGGATGGATGGTTACATGTATCATGGCTTACAATTTTACTGTTTTTTAACACCTAGGTAGTAGATCAATAATTATAATGCAGTTTGAAATGAACCATGTATTTTAGCCATGTCTGGGTCTTTAGTCTCAAGGATTGGAAATGAACGAATTGCACTTTGATATGTAATACTTTATATAGATATTCTTTAAATATGGTTGTAGCACGCACGCAATATTGTGTGATGCCTTTATACATATTGAAGATTAAATGTGAGTTTTATTACCGATTTTATTTGAATTTTTTTAAATTTCTGCGAATTTATATTACTGTCTGCATGGGCTATCAATCTCGTATCTAGTGCAATACTTAAAAGCAATAAAATATAAATCCGAAACAACCTTATTAGTTTTTTATTTATTTATTTAGTATTTAACTCTATTTGCAAACTTTACAACAGCGTTAATATAGATCAGAACTTGCTCCACTAGTGTCCAACTGGAATTTCAATGCTAATTCAATAAGTAAATCAAGCACTTCTGCGGATCAGATGAGAAAATGTCCGGTGCTAATTGTGCATTTCCGTAAAACCTGAACAAATCAGGGTCTTAATGAGATAAACTGTACCTCGTATATATTCGTTAATTAGTAAAATCTGTTGGGGGCGCCAAAGGACGCGCAAGGGGTGTTTCCTTTACCTGCTCTGTCTCCTCTTCCTCAGTGAACCGACTCTCATTCTCCGTACGTATCACCGACATAAAGCATCCTCTGTCACGCGCATGCTGTCTAAAAGCAAGATGCTCCTAAAATAATTTCCTATATTACACTGTACGCATGGCGATATACTATGTTTTTGTTTCTTAAATGAATTACAATAGATGTTTATCACGGAAATAAAAATAAATATTCTTTCACCGAGTGTATGACCAATAATATATGACCAAAGAGATATAGAGAGTGTGGTAGTTGTAAATTTACGAATATTTAAACTGTGGATAATAGCAGGCCTATGCGGATTAGTAAGTAATTCGTGCTAAAAATAAAGAATTGGGATAATTATTATCCCAGCAAAAATAGCTGCTTAAATTTAGGCTTGTGAAGTCATTTAGAGGAGTTTAAGATTATTTTATTAATAATATAACACGTTTCTTTATTCCACGTAACCTACTATAATAACACCCCGAACGGTAACTGTAGTTATGAACTAGCAATTACAACACTGGTAATAAAAGAAAATGTACTCGTTCGACATGTAAAATAAATAGACAAAAAGATTTACAGCTGATATATATCTTCGTGGTATGAATATCGATAAGAACAGCATGTCCGTAAACATGAATGTTCTAATAAAAAGTAATAATCTGAAGTAAAAATGTTTTTCAACCGAATATTGAAAGCAGAAGTTAACTATATACTTAACTAGAATAGCAGAGTTGTAAATACGCTGTCCAAAATCAATTATCGAAAATAACAACGAATAGAAAGACGGTAATAATAAACGTAAAAACCATACTATATAAGCCCAGTTTTGCAAACCAAATACTACCCCTTTTCTAGCTTATACGCATATGCTCGAAGAAATCGAGCATTTCCATGTTTTACTGTTCATCATCTGGTGCAAAAATATCGTATGTAAATGTTTACGGTTGCATCTACAAAATTATAAAGGCTTAATTATAAAGGCTACAGATTATGACAAATCCTAAAACATCCCAGTAAAATTATTTATAGATGAAGATAAAACTGAGGTTTAAAATAGAAGGGAGGAACAACGAAGAATCAAAATATAATGATATTCCTAAACGAGGAGGGAAATGTTACGGCGCTCATTTTATTAATCAGATTGTCAATTTCACCCCAGAGGCCAACCCAAGAGCAGTCTACGGCAGCCTCTGATCAACGAAGGGACGGCAGCTCCAGTCTTCACTTCTCATCTCTCCTTCTACTGGGATGAATTCGTTTGACCGCAGGCCGCCTCCATCAGACACTGACAGCCCTCTTGTATTTATTTGCTTATAAAACTCTTATAAGAAATGATTATTCGAACGGCGTCACTCGCACCTTAATGACGAGCAACCACTTTTTGATGAATGACATTTCGGACTAGAGAGGATGCACGGGTCATTTTGAGCAGTCATTCGTTGCTTGCAGCGGCATTCTTCTGTTTTTGCGTTCCGCGCATAAAAGGTGAAATATTATTTAGGCAGGTGCAGAGCTGAATGCGATCTGAGCCCCCGCCGCAAGTCATTGGAGCGACGTTCCCGGAACTTCTGGTCTGTTTTATAAAGCTCGATCATGGAGAGAATCAGAAAGGAGATGATTCTGATGGAGAGGGGACTACACAGCCCCGGTACTGGGAAAAGGCTTTCGAATGTATCAGATTCGGCTGGAAATGCGGTGCTCGAGGCCCTCGAAAACCAGCACAGTGGTCGCCTCAGCCCGAGACTAACTTCCACATCTCTGCACGGTAACGTCGGGGATATTCCGACCAAAGGCAAGTTTGAAATAGACAGTTTGTTCAGCCCTCATCACCACAACAGCGACAATGCATCCTCGGTAGAGATTACATCTTCGGAAAACAGGAAGAAAATCATCCTATATCCAGAAGTTTCTCAAGACTCAGACATGAATAGTGATGTGGAGGTGGGCTGCCCGGCGCACCGATCTCCTAATTCCGTCAGTGCCAGCCAGCACAAGGAAAACAACAAAGGTATGCTGTAGTTTTCACATTTGAAACGAAAATATGTTATATTGGTGACAAGAAAAGTGGAGAAATTTCCATAAGCTGTGCAGAAACTGTGTTCAGATTTTTGTAATATGCTGTTTATATTTTTCCGTAGAATGAAGTCACATATAACATACTTTGAATAATAACAGAATTGATGTTTTATTTAGACGTACATTAAACATATTTTTAAAACTATACAAATACGAAATAAAACATATTGCACTCGATTGACATTGATTTCATTATTTATTCCATTTGTTCAAACGTCTGAAAGTAAAATATTGATACATTATACCAAATGTCAGCTATTGGTAACCTAACGGTAACGGCTTCTCTCATTATTTATTTCTTATTTTTGCTTCTTCCTAGGTTTTTCCGACAGTAATTCAGGAACTTCAACCACAAGCGCAACATCACTGTCTAGTGTAAACACCAATGGAAATTCAATAGGCAGTTCCAGCAGTTCGAATGCGGATCAGGTGAGAAGGTACCGGACAGCATTTACAAGGGAACAAATAGGAAGACTGGAAAAAGAATTTTACAGAGAAAATTACGTCTCAAGACCAAGAAGATGTGAACTAGCCGCTGCTTTAAATCTACCAGAAACAACGATAAAGGTATGTTTTTTACACCAATAATTGGTACGTTGTATAGCTATTCTTCGCTTCTAACACGTATACACACGTTGCGCGCACACACATACACGCACACACACACACACACACACACACACAAATAAAGCACAAACACATATATATTAGTGCAAAACACAACAGAAAACAAATTTTCTCGTTGCGGCAGATTATTCGTTCAAGTCTTTTTTAAAATTTTACATATAAAAGGTAATATATACGTTTTTAATTCTGTCAGGTTTGCTCCATATAAATTCAACGGAATTGTAAAACGCAAAAATGTCACATTTTCGAATATAGTCATAATTCAGAAATCTTAATCCCCTTGGGGAAGCGTCTGGGAAATATATTATATTTTGTTTTTTTGTTCATAATTTAATATGTATATACTTATTAATGTAATATGAAATTCAGCAGATATTTCCTATCTATGTAATATTTATGTAGGCCTATACATAATTATATATAACCAAAAAATGGATTTGAATCAGGGACTTTGTATGTGCATTCATTGATTTATTTCAAATATCATAATTTCACATAAATCCATGAAAACAAATTATTGCTTAAATACAATTTTATTTCACTGTTATGAACCAACATTACCCGGATTTTTCTAACAAAGCGTTGAGCGTTATGTTTGCGTTTATAAGAAAATCCTGAACTGTGCGTTAATAGATAATTTCGATAATTTCTTTCTTGAGGTCGTGATTTAAAAAAAATCTGAGCACTAATATTCTGTATGCACACACACACACACACACACACACTATATATATATATATATATATATATATATATATATATATATATATATATATATATATATATATATATAATGAATATAGTGGCGTGCATGTACACAGGATATATATATATATATATTGTGTTAATGACACTCCACTTTCTTTATCTCAAGGTATGGTTCCAGAACAGGAGGATGAAAGATAAAAGACAGCGTCTGGCAATGTCTTGGCCTCACCCGGCAGATCCAAGCTTTTACACCTACATGATGACGCACGCCGCTGCTACCGGAAGTTTGCCATACCCTTTTCATTCCCACATGCCTCTGCACTATTACCCGCATGTAGGTGTCACAGCAGCAGCCGCTGCCGCAGCCGCCACCGGTGCTGCAGCGTCACCTTTTGCAACTTCCATCCGTCCTCTTGACACTTTCCGCGCGCTCTCGCATCCGTACTCGCGCCCCGAGTTGCTTTGCAGCTTCAGACACCCAGGACTCTACCAGTCACCTGCAGGCCTCAACAGCTCGGCCGCGGCAGCAGCTGCGGCAGCGGCGGCTGCTGCGGCCAGTGCGCCGCCGGGCGCCGGCCCATGCTCCTGCCTCAGCTGTCACAGCAGCCAGGCGGCCAGCGCTCTGGGTTCGAGGAGTGCAAGTACAGACTTCACCTGTACAGCGGCAGGGCAAAGGTCCGAGAGTGGATTTTTGCCTTACTCTGCGGCTGTGCTGAGCAAGACTGCCGTTCCCTCGCCGGATCAGAGAGAGGAGGCATCGCTGAACAGATAACTAATAAATGGATACTAAAACACTATGACCGTCAAGTAGCTATAGTATGTTACCATATTTGTTGGTATGTTACTTTATATATTGTTCCGATAATTTGAAATAGCTTTTTGTCTATTTCAGAATGTTTTCAGCGATTTTATTGTAAGTACATTTCAGAAATAGTACGTCAGTATATATTACAAAACCACTTTCAAAGAATCTTTAATTTACTGTTATGTAAGCTGTGAGCTCTTCGAAAATAAAATTAAATTTGCCCTGGGCAGATATATGACAAATTAAGTGCAGACTACTAACTTTAGTATATTTAATTCTAAAATGAAGGGGAAAACAGATTTCATTCAAGTAAATTTTGCTGTTCATTTATTTATTTGTTTGTTTGTTTATTTATTTATTTATTTATTTTGTTCTCCGTCACCTAGTAATTTTTTTGTATATTTCTTACTAAAGTTAATAGTAATACACGTTGATGAATTACCAAATTTTGTGAAACCTGGTAACCCATTTTCATGTGTCGTTCCTAAAACAGTGTATAGCAAAAGTGAGATTCACAATGGGTTAGTCACATTAACATTAATGAGACAACCATGGGCAGTTAGTCATATCTTCCATAAGGATGCAGCCTACCTTATAGCGTACTTCCGAAACTTTGAGCTTGGAAAATCAAATTCACTGCATCCACCGTGTCAGATTTGATGTGAAGATTATGACGAAAATTGCCAATCATGTACCCGGACCTCCTTCGAATGTGGAA